>NC_135778.1:31011870-31316291 GCF_028453695.1 Augochlora pura | reverse complement strand
AGAGAGAGAGAGAGAGAGAGAGAGAGAGAGAGAGAGAGAGAGGTATGTTTAATCTCCGCGTTCATAGAACAGGAACGGTTGAGGTTAAGTCCCGGGCTTACCGTTAAAGTGAAAAAGACTGGGAGCAGCGCTATCGGAAGTGGCGAACCGCGTAGTTCCGATCTCTCGGACGGGGGTCCGGAAAGAGTCAAGTGTCTCAGTAAATCAAGAAGCTCGGCCAGCAGCTCTCCGTGACGGCCGCCGACGTCCTGTCGTATTAAGCCCAGGGCGTCCCTCGCAATCACATGGGCGGTCACCCCCGGATTGTCAGCTGGTCGATGCGAAATTACCATTTAATCACCGCTCTTACGATTCTTGGCCCCCGCCGGTAGTTACAGTCGTGCGGGAACGGAGGGCACCGGATTTATGGTAACCATCGGCCTGCACTGCGTGTGCTACTTTCCTAGTCGATTATGCTAAACGCTGAGGAGGTTAGGTTAGTCGAACTTGTTCGTTGTCGATGATTTCTCGAGCTAATAAGGGAAACGTTGACTTTGGGACGATACGATGTCCAATTGAGACCATTTATGCAACATGACGGATTGTTAGGTTGTAGTACCAATATCTAGTTACTTTTTGGTAACATAACTAGTAGTGTTAGTTCTTGATTATTCTGTTTAGAACATTTTTCAATATTTTCAACATTTTTTCAATTTTTTCACTATAATATTGTATCTTAAAATTATTGTTGCTATAGAATTGTTCGAAAAGCTCTTAAAGTACGCTATATGGGGGTTAGATCAGTCGCACTCATCTGTTGCCAATGATGTCTTAAGTCAATAAGGGAAAAATTGACTTTGGGACGATTCGATATTTAGCTTTCTGACGACTGTTGGCCCAACTGGGACAGTTTATGAAACATAGCGGATGATTAGGTTATGATGCCAATCTCTACTTACGTTTTTGGGATTTAATTAGTTTTGATAGACACAAATTATTCTGTTTAGAAACGTTTGTAAATGCTTGTAGGAAATTGTATTTTTGTAATTGTTTCAATATGAAATAATTTTTTAAGTTCGTTGAAATGTTATTGTTTAAAGCAATTTTTCCGGTAGAATTGTTTTATAGACAGAAATAAAATATTAAATGGGGATAACTTGGGTTTTTGTTCAATTACAAATGTGTAATTTTTTCTGAGTGGTTATAACGAAAGAAAATTTGCAATGAAACCAGTGAGAGAAAAGTACATCGTCCGTCAAATTGTAAGTATGGACTTTCAGCAATCGTTGATTCCAGTTTATAAATTGCAAAGACGAGGACACGCTACTTTTTATGTGGAATCCGATATTTTAACTGCAAATGGAGACAGGTGGTGAAAAACCGTTAATTACGTCCAACGAAAACCGATGATTTACATTAGCAAATAACGATGTAGACACGGGAAAGTTTCTGCGAATGACTACCGTTCCTCCATTTTCCTGGGCCAGTGCTGCCAACAAAATAAAAAACTAAATTTCCAATTCTGCCCAGTTCGAGCAAAGTTCTTGTGATGAATATGGAGAGCCAGAAATAAATAAATTGATAAATTAGTAAATTAAGAAGTTGAATAAACAAAATCGGAAATGGAGAAATAAATCTCCTCAGAAATTGAACATTTAGAAAATTAAGGAAATAAAACATGACAGAATGAACGAAATAGGGGATGAAAACAATAAACAAATATGTTGAAGGAACAAGAGATTGATGTAAATTAAACCGAATAGATACGAATAAACACATAAATTAACAAATTACAAGAATTGAATAAGCAAGATACGAAATGAAGATATACAAACAACGATTCAGATATTGAAGAACCGTGACATAAGAAAAATATGAATTAACGAATTAAATATATTAAGAAATAATTGTCAAAGAAATTAAGAAATCAAGAAATTGATGAGAACAAAAGTAAGTGGATTGAGAAATGAAAATATTGGAAAACTGATGAAATTAATTAAGCAAGGGAATGAACGAATTAAGGAATACAGGAATTAACAGAAATTACTATAATACTATCTTTAGCAATGTTGGAATGGTAGTTGGAAATGTCGCAGAATTTCGAGAACGTGAATTTGATTCGAAAGTGCCACCGTAGTGACGGAGCTGGCTTTAGTTACTTCCCGTTAGCACGGAGTCGTCAAGAATTTTTTCCAAAAGCGGCGCTCGTCAAAGGACACATCGAAACACCAAAATGAAATTTTACAAAATGTCTGACTCAGCGCAACCCTTTTAATTATCGGGCACCGTGTCGCAACGAGAATCTCGGGAACGTCCAACGATTGGGCAACATGGCGGAATTATTGCTTAGCTCAGCGTTCGTCGTTTACTTGTTCGTTTCATCAGCGTCGCGTTGCAATATCGCGCGCGTGCAATCGAAAAGATTGCGTTTTTGTCCTCGCGAACGACCGAATTAAAAACACGTTAACACTTTTCCGGCTTCATTGCGCTGTTCCGCGCTCGCGCCAACTTTTATTCGCCGTTCAATTAAATGTGCAAACTTTGCAGCATTGAACTGCGAATTCATTCGATTAGAACGTTGTTGAACAAAGCATAAAAACGAAGATTGTTATATTTTCAGGAGAAATGAACGGAAGCCGTTTCCTACCAAGTTGAATTTCTGTCGAAAGGTGGGACAATTGATTTCAAAGTGCAGAAGAAAATTTGAGGAGGTGTGCATATTATTCGTATTATGCATATTGAGCGTATATGTACAGTATGCGTTCTTAAGAAGACTGTATTTCATTATTCCTTATAATAATATTATTGTTAAAAATTCTTAAAACATTTTTTTCAGAACTATGCCGTTAACCATACTTTCTTCTAAAACATATTTCTGTTTAAACCTCCTTTATTTTAGAGAGTACTATAAATAAAAATATAAATAGGCGCTTGAAAATGGAAATAAGAAATATGAAATGCTGATTGAAACTAAAAATTGTCGATCAGAAAGTGAAATTGAAAATATCAGGTAGGAAATAAAACTAAAAATTGTCAATTATTGTAGAAAGTGAGAATAAAAGTACCAAATAGAATCTAACATGAAAAATTACCAAATGGGTAGCAGAAATTGAAATACCAAATAAAGAATTAAAAGTGAAATTGCTGAGCAGAAACTGCAATTAAAAATTGTCAAATAGAATATAGGAATTAAAGCACTCGGTGGATAGTACATCAAACATATCGCAGAAACTGAAATACCAAATAAAAATAAAAATTGTCAACTAAAAAATAAACGAAAGCGCCGAGCGCGAACTAAACTGAAAAAAATACCGAATGGAAAATGGAAATATAAACTTTCGTTAGTATTTGAATTCAATGAAAAACTGACTCATAGAATTGTCAATTAAACAATAGAAATAAAAAATATGAAATGGTAATCGAAACCAAAAATTGTCAATTAGAAAGAGAGAATAATAGTATTAATGCATCAGTATCTAGAACGATAAATCGCCGAATAGAAAACAATATTCAAGATACGATACAAATTAAAAATTTCCAATTAGAAAGGAAAATTGCAAGTCGAAGATAGGAAATAAAAATGGCCGGCTTAGCATAAAATAATAATGTAAGGGATGTTTTCGGGGTATGCAAATGCGGATTATGGCCGGGAGTGCAGGGGGAATATCTAGGGTGGCGTTGTTGGTGGTATAGAATTACCGAGGAGCAGTTCTTGGACGTGCTGAGGCATCACTGGTTTCTTCAAATGGCCGAGGAAGAGCTGCAACGCGGCAGCGCACTCGAGGGCCGCGTTGTTGTTGTCGAAATGAGGTTTCTCCCCCCTCTTCAGCGAATTTAGGATTCGCGTTCTAAGCTCGCGGCGCCCGCCGCGCCGGAACAGACCCTCCACCCTCGCATCTTCAATGGGATACCATCAGAACTCTTACCCGTTTATCCCACACTCTTTCCGTTACCCTTCTGCAGCCTACAACCCTTTTTTTTTACCAGGAAAAGGCCGCGTAGCCAAGAAAGGGCCGGCAGCGTCCTTTCATTTTTTGTCGAAAATAGTTTAAACTCGTCGGCGAAAGCGTTTTTGAAAGAGCGAAGGCGAAGTGGAAGAAAATAAATTAAAAGGGACGGAGAGGGTCGTTGAGAGCCGAGAGGAAGAGGCGTTTTTTCACAATAGAAAAATTGGAATATGCCATTTAGGCAAGCTGGGGTGTCGCTGGGGAATGAAAAAGAATACGGTTGCCCGTTTTACCAGAGGAAAATTGAAAAGGAGCGCGGCTTTCCTAGTCGATCTTTTGTGAAAAATAGGAAAATATCGTAATTGAATCGGAAAGCATGAATGTTGGCGAAGTGGGTCTTCTCCCAGCCATAACATTTTTGCTGTTTCATCAACGTTGGATAGTGTAATTTGAACTTGTATTTTAAAAAATTCTGGCTCAAAATGGTCCCAAGTTCCGATCAAAATAAATAAAATCGAGCTTACATCCTAGACGACGCTATTTAAATTTGGATTTTCACTTCGATATATAATTTTTAAAATAGATTGCAGAAGGTGAATGCCTCGCTCTCTTCAAATATTGCGTAAACATATTTAAATGTTTATATTACGTAATGTTATAAAACAGTGTGTTGTTGTACTCTGGATGGTGTATAGAATTATTTTAAGATAGGGTAATTATGTGTACAGCTTTCATAGTTAAAGAAAGATTAATAATTAAGAAGTTAGGAGAAATGAAAATTGATATTTTTGATCATAATGCTTTCTGAATTTGTGGTTAAAATGTCGAAATGGTTACATACGCTTCTTGAGGAAGACTATGATCTCCTTGACCGATTGCAACGACTTCTTCGATATTATGTCGTCGTCTGTATCCTGTCTGCAACAAAATTTCGGAAATCAAATTTCATTTACAAAACTGTTTGATTTACAGTCACACACACACAACTGTTTTTGTGCGGCAGATAGGGACAGCAGAAAAAAAACCGCACAAAAAAAAATATTCAGAAACTTCATAAATAGCTATAAGAAATAATTTTTCACAAGATATTAAAGAAAATTTTTTTACGAGGTAGAGAGGGACCGCATAAAAAAAGTCTCGCATAGAAAATATGTCAAAGCTTTACGAAATAGCAAGAAAGCGCTTTCCAAAATTGTAAAGCTTTGCTTTCCTATATTTTTGTACAGGAAAGTTCTTTCTGATTTTTGTTAGACGTCCTTCGTGCCAAACTTTATCGAAGGCTTTCTCTACGTCAAGAAAAAGTGCAGGACAGTATTGTTTTCTTTCCAGAGCTGCTGATATAGTGTTAGTCAGCCTATGTATTTGTTCAGTTGTAGCATGTTTGTTCCTAAAACCATATTGGTGTGGTGGTATAAGGTTATTGGCGTTGATTCTTTCTTTCATTCTATGTAGAATTATTTTTTCTAGTAGTTTGGCCATTAAAGGAAGAAGCGAGATCGGCCTGTATGATGATGGCAGGTGAGGATTCTTTGTTGGTTTAGGAAGCATGATAACTTCAGCTATTTTCCAGTAGGTGGGAAAAAAATGAAATCCTTAGTACGGCATTAAATATGAGTACAATTTCAATGAAACTAATACAATAAATTTCAATAAAATCTGCGTGGCCGCGGTGAAATGACGTCCCCGGCCGAAACTGAGAACCGCGCGTAGATCCGTGGCCATAAATAACGCAAAATAATATTCTGCCAGGTTAATTAAAAATAATATTTCATTGCGGACGCGGCGGCGTGGATGTCCATTATCCTCCGTCATTTTTAAAAGTGTGATAGAACCGACTCGTTCCGAATTACGCCAGGCAGTTTGTTAAAAAAAAATTCGAACGCATAAAACAACGGGAAGGGAATCGGAGCATCCAGGCCACGAAGAAACAATCGAGAGCGCGTGTTCGTGTCACGTTCGCTTTAACTAATTTATGCCAACGATAATTAAAAGCAAGCTCGGCCGTGCCGGGCGACTTGTTAGACTCAAGATAACCATTTTATCGGCTGGCAATTATAATTCTTACTTTACAGTATTGTTCGCCGCCGGATCGCCGATCTTAATAATCATAATTGCACCGATAACCTTTCGAGGCGCGTTGATTTTATAATTAATCCGCGCAAATCGACGAGCTTGTCGAGAGTCATTTTTACTCAGCGATAAAACCAGAATACATTTATGCAATGTTACAGAATAATTTCTTAATTTATGAGGCTTCCGAGAATTAATTTACGCGAATTCGCGGATCTTTCCAAGCAAAAATTTTAATAAAATATGTGATAGTATGTAATACCTAGTAAGAAGATTATATCAGCAGATATAGTAATTTATTCAATGGATTTAAAATAATTTAAAATAATTTTAAACCAATCGTCGATTTTAAAGAATTTTATGCCTGTCTTCTAATTTAAAGAATTTTACATCGGCCTTTAATTTCAAAGAAATTTAGACAATTTTAAATTAATAATTGATTATGAAAAATTTCGAATCAGTCTGCGATTTTAGATTATTTGAATTCAGTCTTCGATTTTAAACAATCTAAAATTAGTCTTTGACTCGGAATGCACTTAACTAGTTTCCCATCTTAAACAGTTTAAAATTAGTCTTTCTATCGAAGCAATTTTAAATTAGTCTTCGATTTAAACAGTTTGAAATCAAACTGCAATTTCAGAATCTCTTCGACAATCTTAATGTAAAATAAAAATTTTTCTAAGTCAATTGTAAGAGACAGGAATTAAATAACAATTAATATTTTCTTTTAACAATTTCAATATGTCGACGAAAGCGCAACGGTATTCTTAAATTGCTTCAAAATCTTCGCAAACTCGTGCTGTACGTATTTTGTTAAAAATGCATAAATAGACAGTTGAATAATTACTAAAAAAAAGTGAATACTATCAAAAATTGATACAGTTTAAAATGTTCAGCTGAGACAGAATGAGGCTGTAATTAATAATTTTCTTACGCCACATTTGTAAAGAAGAAAATAATATTACGTTCTCAATCGACCAAAAAGAGAACGATCGTTATTTGCATCACCTTGTCGCTGTTTCTGGCTCAAGGTCGCTCTCCGGAAGATCCTAACAGTGTCAGAAATGTGAACGATCCGACGCAAAACGATCGTTCGTGACACGTTGAACGAAAATGACGCAATTTGGAAGCATAACATCGTGCCGAACAATATTAAACACTCGACCAATGTTAGCTTATAAAGCGATCGTTGACACAACCGCGTTTAATAGTCCGGTAGCATGATCGGAGGAATCGTCCGAAAACCCGCCCTGCACTGTCTGCTCGTGAACGCGATCCTGATTGCTGGATCGCCGGGGATCTACGCGAGCGATCTATCGAGGAGCCGCAGGGATGCTTCCTGTCCCTCGTGCAGTCGAGATAGCCCAGCTGCCTTGGCAAATTGGTGAGAAACCGGAGCCGGCATTGACTAAGTCAATTTTTCAGAATCAACCGAGTTTTTCGGGATTTTTCACGAGCAAACTGGCTGACCTCTTTTCGAAACGAGTACAGTCGTTTTAAAAAACACGTTTCGCAGAACTTTGGCCATTTTTTTTTCACAGCGAAATCCTCGGAAAATGCTCAAATATCAACCTCATTTTTCTTACGATATAACATAACATTTTTCGAACTCGTTGAAAACATTTCAGTTTGAAGTTATTTATATCCTGAAGCACAAACGTTTTCGATAATAAAAACGGTTTAATTCTTAAATGATACACTAGGGATCATAAGTGATCCTAATATAGTAGTCATATTTATGAAAATCTTATTGTAAGTAAGTGGATAAGTCACGGTGCAGAATGAGTTCATATGTAATGTAGGGACTTTGATTAGTTTCCATTTGATGTATAGGGATTTTTACGATATCCTATTTGACATTCAGAGACGTTAGTGATGTCTTGTTTGTGATTTCTATTATTTTTCGTTTAAGCACGTTACTCCGTTTGAGACGCCATTTTGTTTTAGATCTAGACATTTTGATGATATTTTGTTTGCTAACTAGGTTCAGTTTATTTATTCTGCTTGAAATACAGGATTATCATGCCTTTCTTACGAGCTAGAGATTTTCATAACGTTTTATTTAAGATACAGGAATTTTCACAGTACTTCGTCAACGATATAGAAATTTTTATAATATTCTGTCTACGATATAGGGACATTTATAATGTCTTGTCTGCTAAGAATTTACATTATTTCCTTCTTGAGAGATCAAGGTACTTTGATGACGTTCCATTTGAGGTGTAGGGATTTTGGTAACATTCTACTTGACATACCAACGATTTTGACGATGTCTTGTTTGCAATCCAGAGATTGTTATTATACCTCGTTCCAGAGGTACTGATTTTCATTGAACCTCGTTTAAGATCTAGGCACTTTAATGACGTTCTGTCTTGAAATCTGGGGATTTTTTAATTTTGTTTCAGGGACTCGCCATCTCCAAGGGTTCCCCGGCTCAGTGATGCAGAATCTACAAGCTGGTACAGCGGCAAAGGCCAGTCTCAGCAATCCCAGTACCGTACCAATCCCTTTTCAGTCGATCCCCTTAATCCATATTACGGAGCCGCTCGAGGCAGAGGTAGCGCAGAAGTCAGCAGGGCCTGGAGCGCCGGCGGACGCGAAGGTTCCAACACACTCCGATTCGGGGACGTCTATCCTGACCTGGCTCCTGCACCAGCCTCCCCTTTTTACAATATAAAAACGCCGAATTCTCCTACGGTGCCGCTTTCACCCCTTGGTCCAGTCTCTAAGGTACCGTCTCAACCCCTTAGTCCAAACTCCGCTTTAGTGCTTCCACCCAATCGCCCATTCTACAATCCACAATTTCAACCCTTTGGTCCGGTCTCCAATCCACCGTTTCAACCCCTTAGTCCCGTCTCCAATCCACCATTTCAACCCCTTGGTCCGGTCTCCAATCCACCGTTTCAACCCCTTGGTCCGGCCTCTAATCCACCGTTTCAACCCTTTGCTCCGGACTCTAATCCACCGTTTGAACCCTATGGTCCGGCCTCCAATCCACCATTTCAACCCTTTGCTCCGGTAATCAGTCCATCGTTTCAACCTTTTGGTCCAGCCTCCAATGGACCATTTCGACCGAACGGGCCGGTTTCGAGGATTCCGTTCAGGAATCTCGACTCCTACGACCTAGCAGATCCTAAGGTCACATCGGTGAATCCTGGATACCTGAACTATGAGCTTCCAGTTCCACCGAAATCTATTTTCGAAGATCCTGATACGAGAACATCGGTGGTCTACCGAGCTGACAAGTACAATGACGACTCTGACGAGGATGATCCTGCTCCTCTTTATCCCTCAGATTATCCCCGAAAACAGTTCGATTCGAGAACAGACGTTTTTGAGGTCGGAAGACCAGGAATTCAAGTCGATAAAACCGTGTTATTCCCCCCGCCCCCGAAAATGTACGGATGGATCCGAACAAATAATGGAGGTAATTATCGGCTGAACAGATCCAAGGAATCTAGGGTCACCGGTGCAACAAGCGAAACCCAAAGAGATCAGCTTCTGGGGGCTAGCCTAAGCCAGAGACTTGGCGAGTCGCAGGAAGATCAGTCTAGAGACGTTCGAGTCGGCCAACCGCAAATAGAGCAAATTCAGGACCCTGGAATGGCTCAAAGACTTAGCAATTTCCCGGAGAATCAGTTCAGGGAGTCTAGAATGGCGCAGAACTATCAGAATGTCCAAGGGAATCAACCTAGGGACTCTAAGACGGCTGACAGGTTCGGCCAGCATCAAGATGCCCAGCCTGAGGACTTCAAGATGGCTGATAGGATCGTCTATGGGGATCAGTCTAGGAACTCGAGGATGGCTGACAAATTGATTCAACCTCTGGAGAAGCAGTTTAGATCGTCCAGTGTGATGCAAGTTCCAGAGACTGGCTTCGCACCCCGAGATCAGTTATCGCAACAGGACATTATGAAGATCATGCAGCAGGTTGGAACCGTGGTTGCCAACCGTAGCAATGCGGAGGAGCAGAAACGTGGCCAACAAGACGTTCAGGTTGCTAGCGATTACGCGAACAAGAGTCTCGATTCACCGAGGAAGGAAGAGGCTAAGGAGAAGAGGGGTACTGTGGATGAAGAAAAAGTTCCAGCGAATGCGAACGATGATTATAGTCTGCCGCAGGAAATGACCACGCAAGCTGTCGCTTAATAGTTCGAAGGCTATAATAGAGTCTAGGGAATTATTTTTTTTGAGATGGTGGTTGTTTTTTCCGATAAGAATAATGGGGACTATTTTCAGTAATTGTTATTTTGGGTAATGGGGATTGTTTTTACTAATAGTTAATTTCATTAATGGGGATTAGTTTTAGTAATTGTTATTTTAAGGTAATGGATATAATTCTGAGGTTAGATTTGCAATTGTTGTTCTGCATAGCGGAGATTATTTTTGATAAATTGGTAACTTTGAATAGTGGAATTATTTTTAACAGATTGGCAGTATTTACTTTCAATAGTGCGGATTATATTTGTAGGATTGGCAATTTCTATTTTCAATATTGGGAATTGTTTTTTATTAATGGGCAATCGTTAGTTTCAATAGCGAAGATTATATTTAATAAATTGGCAATCTCTATTTTCAATAGTGCAGATTATTGTAATTAGATTGGCAATTGTTACTTTCAATAATAGAAATTATTTTTCACTGTTAAAATAATGATGGTTGCTTTTCTTAACATCAATTTTGGAGGTTAAAACCGTATCGTTGTCAAGGTTGGTGCATTTGAATATAAGACAACTATAGTGCAACAATAAATTCTTGTTTAATTTTTTGCAAATAAATTGTTAATTACCGTGACATATTCTTATTGTAAAATACATACACTGTAATAATTCTGCAATACTAAATAGAGATGATTATTTCTAACAGATTGTTAATTCTCAATCTTACTGGTGAAATAATAATAATTATTTTACTAAAATCAAATTTAGAGGATAGAAATGTAGGCAACTTTGATATTTTGAATGTAAAAGAAATACAATGGAATAATAAATTATTATCTACTTTACTTTAAATAAAATGATTGTTCCTACGCATTTGTATTGTCCTTTATAAATGCTGTAATAATTGTCAAATCTGATTAAATATGATTATTATTATTATACAAATGGAATACAGATTCATTTACAATAACGTAATACAATGTAATTTCATATGCTTTTAGATATTATTGATTATTGAAAGGTTAGTCGAATCCAGATAGTAATGTTAAAACTAGAACAATTAAAAATAATACAAAGTTTAATGTAATTAAAAATCAAAACAATTTATTCTAATAATATAGAAATTGAAATGTCTAAAAATATCTTAAAAATTAAGGAAACTATAAAACCTGTTATAAATGCACAGAAAACGACTCTTTCAACAATGTTGACGTTAAAATAGACTCTGTGTCCCACTGTAATTTATTAATATTAAAATGAAATATTAAAAAACTACATAGAAATTAAAAATTGATACAAGGAAAGACAAAATAATTTTCCCAACAATGTCGAAGTTAAACAATGATTTATGTCTCATTATAATTTACACAACAAATTAATCTACTTCAAAGTTAAAAATGACAAAATCATGGACACGAGTACAGAACAATGCGATTTGTTTTTCGAATTATAAATATTAAAACTTCGCTTAAAAATAAATAAAACGCACACAAATAACCACAAGATAATTTCTCCAATAATGTTAAAGTTGAAAGAAAGAGTTGTGTTTCATTGTGTTTTATAACACAAACTAATTTACGCCAAAGTTAAAAAGATAAATAAAATTTGTACGAGCAATGACAATGCGATTTATGTTTTAAATCGTAAATATTAAAAATTCTATGGTAAACGAGAATCTCGCACAAGTAAAAACAAGATAATTTTGCCAATAATATGAAAGATGAAAATGTGGCTGTTCCTTTCGGATAGACAACTGGACAAGTCTCCTTAATAGAAACGATCTGGCACGTGCTACCACGCAGCTGTTCCCTCTGTTCCAACGGTGTGGTTCCAATCAAAACCCGGCGGAGATAAGAAAAGTTCATGGTTTCCGGTGAAAGGAAGAACCCCAGATTGAGACTTAGTTTTACAGACAGAGGGTGGAGAAAGTATCCGCCCGTTGCGGATGAAGGAAAGAATCCCTGCGCGGAATCGCGGAACAGCTTAAGGTGAACGGAACCAACCGACGAAACCGACTTCCGCTCGGTCAGCCTTGGTTCGATCCACGGTATATTGAAATCATTCAACAGTTTGTTGATTGAACAAACACCGTCCTCGTTTCTCCAGATGCCAGAATCAATTTTTCCGCGCGTCCGAACACTAAACGTCGACGTTGAAAAATGTTGAACTGTTGTTGTTAGATTAATTCCTAATTATTCCTTCCCGGAATCGCAGTCACTTTTCCGTAAATAAACAACAGCCCAGAACAAAATTTTGAAAATGATTACCGGTTTCCATCGCCGTCACTCCACAGAGGATATCCTCCGCTTCACAAACATCTCCAACATTAACGTTTTCTTATTCCACTCTATTGCCAAAATTGCAGTCGAGTCACACCAAAACCCCCTGGTCCGAGCAACAGGGACTTATGATCGGAATAAAATCCCCTATAAGTCAAAAGGATCTATCGGTTTTCCCCTCTCGTTCCTTGAGGACCCCGAGGCTCAGGAACGCTTCGCCAAAGGAAGAAAAGGTGTTCCTCACATATAATCTGCTCACCTACAGCCCGGCGCACTACCCCCCTGCTGTCCTAGAGCCCCCCCCCCCCCCTCCACTCCTACTCAAATCGTTCCAGAGTAATAATTTCTGAAGTGACAGTTCTACTCCTCCTCACTACATTTACTAATGCTTGTCTTAAGTTCCTGATCATTACTCCCTTGTTTTGTACTGCATCAAATTTTTATAAAACCCAGTATACTTGATCCAGTGTCTTATCAATCAAAAATTCCTGCACGCAGCGTCAAAACATTGGCGTCTGTTTTCACTGGATCGCCGCTCGGGTCGGAGCACGTAAACACGACCAGCTTTACCATTGGTATCTGTTTGGAGTTTCGTGCTAATGCTTATGTGTGCGAGTGTAACCGACTTATCTCCATGCGTCGACATTGCTCGTTCCTACATCCTACTTGCTTGTTCTATAATTTCCATTTGTTTTATCTCGTGCTCCTCCTTACCCACCCCTTCTTCCCCCCCTAACCCCTATCTCTTCATATAATTGTTTGCATGTCACGAAGTTTTTTGAAATTTTCCTTCGTTTTACTAAATGTTTTCCCCTCCAGGTTACATTTTCCTGTAGTTAACGCCATCTACCTCATTTGCCTGGTGAGCCGGTACTACCGGCAGGAACGAGCCTCCGCCCACCTCACCACAAACATTTAAAAAAAAAAATTCTCATCGGGCAGTTTCAAGTCAAATCGCGACGCGAAACGTAGCAAGATCGAGCCGAGTTCTCCTTCGAGCAATAGTTAACCCCCGCCGACTTGGTGCGAAAACCAGGGAGCGTGTCTTAGGACTATCGCGAATCTTACACTACACTTACGCACTTGTAATAGACTGAAGTTGTTAGATTATATTAGTTTTTACTTGCAATTCGGTGTACAAGTTTATTTCATTCCATGTCCCAGTTCGAGTCAGTTGTTGGTAACGATCTCACAAAGATACACCTTTGCCGCTCGAGGTGTATCAACTAATATTTCTTTTGAAGTTACGAGGAAAAATTAGAATCAATCCAAAACCCCATTTCCCAATCAGTGGCGACCCGGTAATGAAAGAGGCATCGGCCAGTCCGTGAATCAAACCTATCCCCCAGTGGCGACCGATTAGATATATTTTGAAATTATATTATTATAATAATATTATATTATATATATTATTGTTACGAACATCGAATGGATGACCGGTGCCGGAATAAAAGACAACACGGTTCAGGGTCTTCCAATCGAGCTGAACTTCGGCAGTGGCTATTTCGACAGCGAACTTGACACATTGTATTTAATAATTCGAAATATTGTATTGTATAAACGAAAGTAGAACTTGATATATTGTATTGTATAAAACGAAAGTAAATAATAAATAATAAATATGCCGCGGACTCGCGGAACGGGGCGACGGAAACTGGACGAGCTTCCCGAAGATCGTAACAATATGTTAAATTATATGTTTAGATTAAATAATTAGATGACAATTTTGTATTATAATTGTTTACAAACGACATGTTACAAATATAGCAATTATCAAACACATAATTTCTTAAATAACATTTTTTATGACTCTTATAAAAGGTTTTAAGTAATTTTTATAATACGAACGGCGGGAAGTTTAATAAAAAATTTTTGTGCTCACCGCGAGATTAGTTATCGAGAAATTCTGGAAAAATATTGCCGCTTCACTCCTGCGTAGTCATATTTTCGTTGCGTTATCGGATATAAATGATTCAGCTAGAGTCGATAATCGAAAGCTTTTTTGGAAAACAAAAGTAAGTTTGGTTTTTATTTCCCGTGGACAGATATTCTCTTCGCCCTGTGTGGATATATTCGCATGCATATAATACGAACTGCGCAAATTGTCGCACATATTAGCTTTGAAATCTAGCCGGAGTATTTCAACGTGATTTAATGTAATTTAATATTAAAGGAAAATTTACAAAATTTATGTTCATTGTATTAAAAAATTTATGTACTTTTACTGTAATAATCCATTGTAATATTACTTTGAGTTTATTCGATATGAACATAATTATTTAAATTTTATTCAGGATATATTTTATACGTCTGCATACAATTATTTATGTCTTCTTAAAATTTATTTCGTATAAATGTAAACGTTTACGATTTAATTATTTGTTCTACATACGCAGCATTATTTGCGCTTTAAAAAGATGCTTTTTAAATTGTTATGTTCTAACATTGATTTCATAGATAACTATTCCAATTTGACTTAATTTATACAAAAATACATATTGTTCAATCCTACTCCAAAAATAAAATTTCTCATAAACGATTCCTGAATGTATTTCCATTTCAAAAAATTAAATATCGTCTGGTCTACAAGATGCAATCAGCCGAAGTTGCATATAAATATATAAACGGAACACCGAATCGACATTCGCAAACTTAGAATTTCGAGTGACAAAACAACGGCTCGATTTCTCGATAAAAATCAAGTTTCCGTTTCTAGCTTTGTCCATTTCTTTTACTGTACTATTTTAGAATTTTTCATTTATTCCGCGCCGGCGAGCAGCTACACTCCAGCAGATTAACAATCTTTTTGTTTCTCCTCTCGTTCGGAGAACAAAGCAGGTTGATTTTATGGCAGCCATGCAATCTGCCGAAAGCGGGTTGCAAGAAACAGTATAATTTCCGACAGAACCATTCTTCTGGCGAGGAAAAAATGTTACAGGCTATTCTGGGTTCGTCTAATGTGTCCACAATGTTTTAAGTCTCTGATTTTTATTATTCCCGTTTGGACAAATCACCGAATACCAACTTCTATCTTAGTTGTTTCGATTTTTTGGAAAAATACTTTTCTATAAAAGAACATTTGTATAATGGACAATGAGAACAGTTTCAAAATTATTAATTGAGCAGTTGTATTAATGCGAGTTACCTACAAATTTGTAGAAGTGCCGGCTGTATTCAAATTAAATGATTGACTAAGTCGGATAGGATATTCCCGTATAAATAAATTTGGAAATGATTGAAAAATAAATTAGTAATATTTGGGACACGATAATTGGAATAAGTAATTTTTTGAAGTGTCAATAATTGAGACATTCACATTGTTTTCATTCTTCATTAATTTCACGTAAAGTTTAAGCATTGTGGAAATAATTCGTTGCATAATTAGAGCACTAAACAATATGGAATGCAAGAAAAAGTGAATTTTTTTAGCCGAAAATATGTACGTAGCTGAACCAAAAATTATGCTGAATGTATTACACTAAGCTAAAAGTATTAGGACATCTGTTTGTTTAGCACGAACTTTAATTAAAAATAAGTAAATAAAAAAGAATATTTACAGAAATCTAAATCTAAGAGTAAATTTAAGTAATTAAAGCAATTTTCTATCGGATGTTCATGTTTACAGAATTTTTTGCAAGCGTCCCGATATTTTTGGTGGGAGATGTACGAAGCAGCTAAACCGAGCGACTCAATCTCTTTAAAAATCGAATGAAAATATACGTTCTTCGCAAGAAAGCGCGCACTTACGATTTAGTCTAGCAATTAATTTATTGGGTTGTTGACTATGAAACGTGCTCGACGAGCAGAACACGCTTTAATTGAAATTGGAGCAGAAGCTGCTCTGCGGTCAATATTCCATTAATATTTCGCAGTTGCGAAAGAACTCCGTGAATGCCATCACTGCCGGTATTATTAAATACGCATTGTCGGTGTATGAAAACAAGCGCGCTCGGCGCCGCGCTGCGCCGGGATAAAGGGGACGCAGCCATAATATGCTGACGACGATGAAAGCGTGTTGCCGGCCCGAACGGTCAAAAGTGCCCTAAATTTGGCTCGCCGCGATGTCGAAATACGATGAAGCTGCAAGTAACTTGAACCGGTGGGAACATCGCCTGCCGGAACATGGCTTTGCAATCGTTATTTGCAACATTGTTTGCTAAATATGGGGCCTCGAAACGCGTCGCTCGCGACCTTTATCAAAATTCCGTGACAATTCTCGCGACACCGAATCGTTAAGAAAATATTATTAGCAAATTATAAGCAAATATAATTACTATATAGTATATAATATTATGTAAGAATATTATAAGCAATTATTATTATATATTGTTGTTTATTTATGCATTGGAACGTATTTCTAAAGAAAATTTTATGGAAATTGCAGAAGCTTTTATTGAACGAACTTTTTATAGAAATATCGTTTTCCGGCTTTTATTAGCAAATTTTTCATGATGGATTCAATATTAAATTCTGATGCTACTTGCAGCGATTTATTACACTCGTTTATTATCCGTAATATTTTAACTTCGGTATAATCAGAAATATTAATTGGAAGCTCGATATTTAATTTTAAATACAATTGTAACGTTCAATGTTACTAATATGGACACATTTTCAATTAAAATTATACAAAAGACTCTTAACAATGAGTATTTTATCATTTTTATACTTCTTTTTATCTCTTTCAATATTGTAACTTTTAATATTAAAAATATCATTTATTAAAAATTCAGTGTAACTTCGGCGTAATTATCACTACAATTTCCAAGTTACTTTCGGCAGACTTTTGATAAAAATTTAATTGTGCTTATTATAATTTACTACCATTATTATCGGAAGAAGAATTGCAATTTAATTACGATTTACAATAAATACAGGCATCCAACATATTCGAATATATTACAATGGTAGTTATTGTACTGCAAACTTTTATGCATTTACGACAAAAATGTGTCACATTTCTTACGACCCTGTTGGAAAGTTAATATTTTGTATAAAAATTTACGGTTTAGTAATTACAATAAAACGAAAATTTGATCAAAATTGTAATAACTACTTGAAAAGTTAATTTGATTTGGTCCTAGATGGCACACCCTGTATAATGAGCATTTGCTCGAACTTCGAAATATCGCCATAAACAATAACACGTTCAACTTTCTGTGTGAATAAATCTTTCTCGAACCGTCGTAAAGAAGCAAACTAACAATAAGCAAATAAAGCCGCAGCATTCTATTCGACAGTAATGTATACTCTACAAGTGGAGCAATGCACTCCTGGAAAAAATCAAACTCCTCGACGTTTCAGCTTGGCAAACAATGTAAAATTGCCTTCTCCAATTCTCTTCTATTTACATACTACACAAACAGCGACTCTCTCGAAATATGTATGTACCACGGTTCCGTCCATTGTACTAACATGTTCATTTTTAGTCTCTTCCGGCCGGCTTCGTCTTTAGTTTCATTCTCAATATCTACATAGAAATTACATTGTCAATCCTTATCTCAATTACATTCTTAGGCTCTATCTCAATTTCTATTTCAATTTATATCCGAACTTCCATCTCAATTTCTACCTCGATTTCTATCTCGATTTCTATCTCGATTTTATCCTCAGCCTCCTTCTCATCGCCATTCCCAGCCTTATCCTCAGTTTCATCGTCGATTTCGTCCTCCCATTGCGTCCCAATTTCACCCTTAGTCTCATTCTCAGTATCATTCTCGCGAGGGAAGTTCGGCAACCCGAATATTCTGACTTTTTGTTTAAACTTCTCAAGCTTGTTGGGGAGTGCTCAATGTAAAATTAAATGATATATCATTGAATTCAATTAAAACTGTAAAGACAACGTATTATGTAATATGAATTTCTTTATCAGTATTCTTGTCTCTTAAGTATCTTAATAAAATTGAGCAATTACAATGAATTAGCGAGAAAATTAATTTTTTATTATTAATTTTGTAGATAATCCTGTTGCTCGTTGTTACACGGTGTTCCTGTATTCGCTATTCCAAATCGGAATTTGGGACGCACAGCACTGTTGCGCTCTGGAAAAAAATATGCGTCAGCGGTGTCGTCATACAGAAAAATCGGTTTAAAAGCCAGCCGAATCGTCCAAGCATTCAGTTCGCTCTGATTGTCCGGTCGATTCTACAACGATGAATTCGGTAGCAGCATGTCTGTTCGCTTTGTTGGTGGCTGCGGTTGCGGTGCACGCCGTGCCAGCTGGCAAGCTGGAGACCAAAACGGCCGAGTCCTCGGAGATCAGTCCCAAGGACCTCAACTTAGAGGATGCGAATGCTGAGAACAACAGGATGAAGAAGCAGGCATCCTTCTGCGTGGACATTCGTCCGGGCGCTGAGAATGGGCAGCAGATGTCTCAGCAGGTGCAACAGCCCCAGGTGGCGTCACAGGTGCAGACCTACAGCTTCCAGCAGCCCGCGCAGCCTATGCAGGCTTTGAATGTGTTCCAGGGACCACAACAGGTTCCTCAATTGGCTCCTCAGGTAGCAATTTCATCGTGTTTTCTAATTTACTGTGGCCCGTTTCGATGCATAAAGCCACCATGATCTGCATGCACTCTGATTTCGTGTTATATCTTGAGAATCGTGAGAGGTAGATAGAACAGGTGTCGAAAAAATTGGTTCCTTTTCGTAAAAGCTTGCATTTAGTAGATAAGCTTCAGCGTTAATTAAAAGTTTTTAAAAATTCGCACTGACGGAGCTTGTGGTTTGAAACTGTTCTTTATCCTCAGGCATACGTGGTGCCCCAGCAGTCGTTCATAGTGCCCCAGCAGGTGGTTCCCCAACAGGTGGTGCCCCAGCAGGTACTGCAACAGCAAGTGGTCCCTTCGCTGCACACCCTGCAGATTATCCAGCCATCCCAACCTTGCCCCCAAGAATCGAAAGTAGAGATCATAGAAAAGAGAGTCGAGGTCCCAGTACCCACATCAGCCCCCGAAGTGGTTACTGCTAAACCCCAGCCAGAGAGGATCGTGGTACCCCAGACTCAGGTGGTTGAGACCGTCAAGCTGGTCCCAGTGCCTCCAGTTTGCAAGGATAAACTGGTCGTCGTGCCCTCCAAGCCCATGGTGGTCGTTCCTGAGCCAACTATCGTCAAGGTGCCGCATTGCACTCATCAAGCCGAAGGGATCGTCTCCCAGTGCAACTGCAATCAACAGGCAATGAGGGCCGCCGCCATAGGACCTGTTGATCATGTGCATCAACATATGCACATGAGGGCTCATACCCATTCCATGCCCCTCGGCAAGATGATCACTGACTATCGTTTCCTGAAGGACACGAAAGCTTAGAGGTAGGTGAGAAAGTATATTAAGCATGGGCATTTCATAGGGACTTTGAAGCGTTAATCAACGCAAAGTATGCAATTAGGTAGATTTTTACGAATCTAGAGAATTTTGGTTTTATGGATTGGTAGCTGTCTGTGAGGACTCGTAAAGTGGTAGACAATACTGGTAGGTAATAGTTATTTTAAGTTCCCTAAGTCCAGGGAATTTTTGTTGTATAAATTAGTAGCTGTACGGAGTTACAGGGTGATAATGAATTCTGATAAATGTTCATCTTTTCTGATAAATGTTCTGAGGAATTTTTTATTTTTCCAAGATTTTCAGAAAGGCAGGCTAGGAAATTCTTCGTTTAGTTTACAAGATTCTCGATGTTGAATTTTAAGGGAAATTTTATAATCGCATCTGTTCTGAGTCTGATAAATGGTAGATTATGTTTGGACACTTTTATAGTATGACGCTATAAAATATTCTTACACTATAAAATTGAAATTCCTTTTCTTCTTCTACCAGATGTTTAAATAGACAGATTATTCGCGGGATTTGGACAACATTAAAAAATATTGAACAATCTTTCATGAATTGGTGATAGTTTAAGAGTATGTACATACAATGTTAGAGGCTAGGGAATTATTGCTTCAATTAATTCATGTAGCTCATGTCGAACAGAATTATTTAAAACTTCATTTTATTAATCGTGATTGCGTTTTATTAAACTTTCTGGGATTATTAAATAACAAATGTTAAGGATATTAAAAGAGAGAATTAAAGTAACGTTGCAAAATTCGTTATCCGATGAAAGAATAATAATTTCAATAATGTATAGATTATTTACCGCAGCCTCGTGAAATTGTGAAAATTAATTCCGGCTAATTCTCTGTATCGCAGACGAGCAATACACGTTGGATACTGATGACACTACAACGAACACGATGACGGTCGATATGTAGGACTCTAAAGTAGATTCCGATGTAAAGCGTCTGTACGCTCGTTGAGATCGAATAAAATGAAAAATCTGATGATATAATTTTGTTGTTCAGTCAGCTCAACAGCCATTGTGTCCCTATAATAAATCCTCTACAAACTAATTTAATTTCTCCGTCGGAAGTTTCCTCGCCAATATTTAAATCTTCGAACCGTCGATTTATTTTAAATTACGCATTTCCGATCGACGGCTTTTACGTGAGTTAATTACACGTCGTTTTAAATTACCGAACACTGTACAATTTATCTCGTTACGCTACAATTATATACTAATTATACATACGTCTTTAATTAAATAACGAACCGGTATACTTTTAATAGTGAATCGAATGGTTAATGCGATTTTAACATGCTCTCCACCCATTACTCCTTTTTAGTAATTTAAAAGAATCAGCAAAAGGAAATTATTGGCTCCATGCATATTGTTTTATATATTTTGTAACTTTTATATAAATTAATTTCAAACGATGGATAATTATATTATTTTATGATTTTGGTATATTTTATTTATAGAAGTTTAGCTGAATCGATTATTAAAAATTGAGGTAACCGTGTAGGTAAAAGCAAAAATTTTGGTTACGAAAAAATCGTTTTTAATTGTTTTTGACTATCGCATGATGCAATGTTCTATTTTTTTGTTAATGGATCCTGAGCGAAAACGATGCAATTTCCTTTGCTTATAATATATATACAATATCCGAATACTGAAATTTCTTTTTTATCTGGAGTATATAATTCATCACTTTGTCACCCATTATGCGCTGCATTGTCTCCAAAACTTTTTACGCGCCCATTCCGCTCGATGATATACTGGATGTACCAAAACTGAAGGATCTCAATTATAACACAATTTTAATTTCATATTCTTAATTTCATAGTCTTCGAAATTCTTTAAAATGTAGTTGTATTTCAATCGTGTACGAAAGTTAACAAACACTTTTACATTTTGACTGTATACATTATTGTGTTACCATAGTTTACATAAAAAGTAAAATAGTTTATCTTGCTACAGTTTGTGTATGGAAGAAAGTAGTTTATTTCACCGCAGTGTATGTATTAAAATTTTACATTACTAGTTTATTCTATTATAGGTTTTGTGTGAAGTATATTTCGCTATAGTTTATGTAAGGAATAAGCTAATTTATTTTGTTACGGGTATACATATGGAAGATTCTAGTTAATTTTAGTATAATTTACACAATAAGTGAATCGTTATATTATAAGATAAATCCATTTTATTATAATTTGCACATTAAGTGAACCAATTTATTCTGTTATAGATTATGCGTGAAACGATCTAGTTTATTTCACTGCTAGTTTATGTATGAAATAATCTAGTTCACTTTGCTATAGTTTACATATAGTAGAATTTAGTCCATTTCACTATAATCTGTATATCAAGTGAACAAGCTTAGAACACTAGTTTTGAATACTGGTTAGGAAATAATCTAGTTGATTATACTACAGTCATATGTACAGTATTTTTTTCTAGTTCACAAATATTGCAAAGAATACGGGATGTCTAATATGTCCTTTTGAGATTGCATAGGCAGTAAAAGTACATACTAGCGTAGCTTGTACATCCCGACCACCTGTGACGTCAGGTTTGATGATTATATCTCCGCGAAAAGAAAATGATCCGAATCAGAGTCCAGTGGTGTATATGTACACATCCCAAGGATGTAGCGACCACGCGACACAATCTCTCAATAGGAGCTCGGTCCCTAGATCGAGACGTTCGATCTCAATCCATAAAACCGCGTGTCACCGGTCTGGTTCATAACGCGTCACGGCTGTCTGGCCTCGAAAAGCGACGGAGAGGCTCTTCGGAATCGAGCAGATAGCACCGTAGGACCGCTGTCAGCCGGCAAAGACCGAGCACCCAGCGATCTATCATCCGCGATCCTCTCGTGGGAACGATTGTTAAAGAGTTTCGAATGGCGGCCGGCCATTTGCGATCGATGGCCCATCCACGCGCGAGCGCGATATCGGTTTTTCCACCTAGAATTAGTGTCTGGCTACATTCAACCCCTCCTATTTGACTCGACAGACTCCTCCTCCCTCCGTAAGAGACAAGAAGAACCCTGGGAGTTAGAAAGAGGACTCTCGAGGTTCTAATCTTCTGATGGTCGGTCAGCTTAGCTTTTTGCGGCGCCGTATGAAAAATCTATCAGGGTTAAAGCGTCGCTGAATCATTGATCGCTTATGCACCGCTGCGGTTTTATCGGATGGAATCTCCTGCGAGCAACCGTATCCGAGCGGCGCGCCGCTTTGAAAAATTCAGCTGCGGTCCGGGCTCTAATAGAGCACCTTTTACAAGTTGACGAGTCATCCGAACCATGCGCCCGTTAATTATTTTATGACGCGATGCCGGCAGGATCACACGGTTGACACTAGAGTGATTTAGGCTGCCTTCCCACTTGGAACTACCTTATATGTCATTTATGTTATATGGTTTCATTGGAAACTGTTTCACGTCAAAGTGTACCGATGTACACAGTATAACAGGGCATTGAATTCGTCTTGACACGAGCTCTGCGTCAATACGATGTGAAAAATGTAGCGCGCAATTTGCGACAATTTTTTTTTACAGAAACATTTTTTCTGAAATTTTATATATTGCATTCTGCGGCTGACCCAAAACTGTCTTTTGTTCGGAATGTTCTTTTATATGATTCTCGGAAGTGCTCGAAAAATCCTGTACGTGGAACACCCTCAATATAGGGGGTATCTCATTTGAAGTAACGCACTTAGTTATCTGCTAAATTATAGCTTGTTCAACAACATCCTATAATGGTCGCAAATTTTTGCCGGATGCACCTGTTTCCAAGACTTCAAGGTGATCTTGTTTTTTTTTCTTGAAAAGAATCGTATATTTTTTAATGTAACCGGACATGGCATTTCAAAGTGAATTCATTGACCTAAATACGTTGGTATTTAATTCGAATAAATTATTTTGAACAAACTCTGCTAATAAAATTTTCATTCGAACGTTCCAACAATGTGTATTAACCATGTTTAACTTTTATTGATAATGCCAATTTAAAATTAGCCCGAGACATTTAATTTTTCAAATAAGTTCATAAACGATCCTCGTTAAAATCGTGCGTCAAAGATGTCCAGCTCTCTTCGAGCATCGTTTAAAAATGTTTATTCATTTATGATACTATAAAAAAAATATACGGTTACGATCGAGAGCGTCTATGGAATCGTTCTATCAAAAATTCATTTTTTTCTCGATTCTCAAGTTCAAAAGTTTGCCCGTCCAAAAAAGCTCGTTCCCCAGCAATTCGAGTTTCAAACAGAAATTTCCGATAAACCGACGACGAAATCGAGAAACGGTTCTTTCACGATGCGTAGAGGGGGAACGAAATTTACAGGATAAAATTTGTTGGAGGTTATTATCGTCGCCGGAAGCGTAACCGCGGCTTAATAAGTATCCCCGAGCGGGTGGTTTCGCTCACCTCTTGGTGCCCAGCGCGCCCATCGCGGCAATCAGGAACGGTTGGCGGGAAATTCGAACAGGCTTCCAGCGAGACCGCGGTGCAGCAATAGCAATCAACCGAATAATTTAAGGGTCCATCGAGATATCGGTAGGTTACGACGCAGGCCGCGACTGTATTTCCGTCATCGGCGCGAACCTATCCGCTTAACGGGCAGATTTCCCACGATGTGCCGCGTGCGCATACACAAATCGAGAGAACCGTTCGATAGTCTTTTGTCCCACTGTCGCCGTTAAAATAACGCGATTCCGCGAACGGCGCCCGGGCAGGTATAATAGAAACACCGATACCGAGCCGGTCGGCAGTCACAGATTTTTCGATTTCCCTCTATCCCCCGCGGACCCCCGTGAAACCAATATGGCCGCCTCGAAATAATGGGACAGTAGCCGAGATAGGAGGAGGTCGCGGTATCGTGCGCGCGTTTTATGCGAAATCAACTTGAAATTCATCGCGCTGCCTGTCGAAGAATCATTCTCTCCGGCGTGAAACAATTCGCTCGATTCCATTCGAAACGAGATTAGTTTTTTGGTTGATGGCCGCGCAACGGGCGGAACACGAATTCTTCTGGAAATTTAACCCGTCACATTTTCTGATATGTGATCGTCGTATTTTTTGCCTTTTTAGAAAATTTCAATGTTTTCGTAGAATTTTTGTTCCCTTCGTCTTGCTTTCTGAGGTTCATTAGTCGATTGTTATTCACGCATTTAATATTGTTCTTCTGTTGGATAGTTTTTAATATATTTCTTAAACGAGGTAACAGCTTGACGAGTAATACGAGTGGTTAACTTTATAATTGCGCTAAGCGTCTGTTTGAATAATTTTTTTTCTGGAAGGAGCAATTTTTGTACATTTATAAAGGACATGAGACTTTGATTTCTTTATTATAGT
Source organism: Augochlora pura (assembly GCF_028453695.1). Taxonomy (NCBI): domain Eukaryota; kingdom Metazoa; phylum Arthropoda; class Insecta; order Hymenoptera; family Halictidae; genus Augochlora; species Augochlora pura. The sequence continues at coordinate 31,291,184 of NC_135778.1, read as the reverse complement.
AAAATTTCTAGAATTGAGGTAACTTAGAGATCTCATTAATTGAAAGTGTGAAAATAAAGTTATGAAATTTATACTTGTCCGTTTTGTTTCTTGTCGTTTAAGTCATTCCGAGAAGAAACGAAGACCAGGCCTTTGCACATTTGCATCATTTGCATTGTTGCGGCGTAATGTAAACGTAAAATAAACTAAATCGCGGAGAATACCGGAATTCATAAAGTTCGCACGGAATCGTAGTTATTCTTCTCTGATTATTATTCATGGTCGTGATGAATAAGCCGCGTCCGTTCCTCCGGGACCGACATCTTTTTCTGTGAAATATCAGAGGGCGGTGCCACCGTAGAAACAAATTGGAAATATTTATATTTCGGGATTAAACACATTTTTCATTTCCGGGAAACTTACAATTTCCTGATCTTCTCGTTTCGAAAGGTACGATGTTTTAATTTTCTGATCTTTAAGATTTTACAAAAATTTTTACTTTGATATCATCTGGTTACTAAATCTTCTAATTTTTACCATTACAATTTACGAATTGTTCTATTACTAAATTCATTATTTTTAGGTTCTCCGTTCTTCAAATTTATAATTTTTAATTCTTTTGTTTACTAAATTTACAATTTTAAAATCAACGGATTTCAAACTTTCGTAATTCTTACAATATCGATTTTTAAATTTTCTGATTTCCAAATTACTTTATATCTAAATCCTTTAATTTTTAAGTACTCTAATCTCCAAATTCTCCGATAAATATCTCCGATAAATTTAAATAAATTCACGATTTTTGTTTTCTAATTTCTAAATTAAGAATTTTTAAAATCATCTGGTTTCTAAATTAACAAATTACGAAATCATCTGGTTTCTAAATTTTATTATTCTATCTATTTCAATTTATAAATTCACCAATTTCAAAATCCTTTGATTTCTATATTTATGATTTTTAGTTTCTCCAAATATGGTACCTAAATTTTTCGACTTTTGAAATCCAACATCGTAATTGTTATTCCGGAGCAGTTGGTATTCCCATCTGCGATCTATGGATTATTGTAGAGTGGTTTAAACGACGCCGTTACTAACACTGTCCAGAGATTTGTCGTTTTCACGTTCGAACTATCCAGTGGTTAATCGAACCTTGGTAATGTCCCGCGTACACGCGGAATTAGGATCGTATAATTCCGATCCAATTCGGCTGCCACGTTGAATTTCATTTACACCGGCGCGTCGGCGGTTTCCGTGCGTCCGATTTGATTAGCAGCAACAATTCGGTCGACTGCAGTTTGTTTAGACGATTTAGATTCAATGGATTCCATGCGTTAAACCACGTCAAAGAGAAACCGAGGGATTCGCACGATAAACGAACTTTTAGGAGTGATTTGTTTTTTATTTGATTTAGTTTTAGTGATTTGTGAAGTTATTTGTTTTTTACCAATATATATACATATATACAAAACTCTCCGAACTCTCACTGTCTATCGGATTCGGCGTGGTAATCGAGGAGAGTGTTCTTTCGCGACGTTAATCCCTAGACGCGTCGCAATCAAGTCTCTTTCTTAAAAACTATAACTTCGCGCTTGCTCTGGTAAAATTCCGAAACAACCCTGATTGGCTAACCCGCGCGCTGGGTATTTTCCAACATAGCTAGCCTGTCGACGTTGAGAACGTTCCTGCGAACACCTCCGTCGACGCAGCTCGGATCCGCCTTCCTAGAGTCCGCCAAGGGCACTCAAGCGTGCTTTGTTGAGCGGCGAAGGTGAAGTTTCACAACGAGGGACACCAGAGGACAGTAGACGTTGAGAAAGTTCATACAAACACCGCCGTCTATAAAGCCCAGCACTACCTTCCTCGAGTCCGCCTCGGGCAGTCCAGAGTGCTTTGTTGAGCGGCGAAGGTCGTGCCACACCCTCATACAGACACCGCCTAGGATACTGCCTCGGGCACCGTTTTAGAGTGCGTTGTTGAGCGGTCGGGTCGGTGGAGGGTGTGCCAGTCCCTCAAGCTACACCCGCCTGGGTGAACTGCCTCGGGCAACGCCTTAGAGTGCCTTGTTGAGCGGTCAGGCTGGTGAAGCCCCGGTTACGCCCGTCCTTAAGCTACCAAGGTGACGAATAGAAGCATTCTTGTGCAGTGGACGTTGGCGGATACCGTCGGGTGTCCGGTTCAGCCTCTTCGACCTCCTCATCGTTGCGAGGAGCGAGAGGAAACGAAGAGACAAATACGATAGTCGTCGTAACACAAAGTTGATTATACGTATTTTGTTCAATTATAGGCGTCCAAGGGATTGAAAAGTGACGCGGAAAATAATCAACGCTTAGGACCTGACCACTAAGGAGCCTGTTCAGCGATGAGCCCTTTTCGCCCTTAAGGAGCCTACACCTTCCACGATCCCGCTATGCCCTTCAACGCACACCACGCTGTAGCGTTGGGACGAAATACGATAAAAGGCTAGTCCTTTTCAGTTTCTCGCGAAGGATATTCAAATACTGTAAAATGATTAATTTCCCCTTGTTCTAATCCACGTCCCTCAAATCCGGACCGACTAAAGGAGCGGTGGTTTTCAAACCACGAACACAACGCTTTTTTTAACAATAATCAACTAACCTATTATGCAGAAAGGGAAGCAAATTAGAAGTTGCTGACAACTCAGTGCTTACCAATCACGTATTTTAATACTAATGGCACTGCTGTGATTTAAAATGTCATACAATGGCATAAAATGGCAAGGAAAACCAGTGTTTTTGGCCTCGATGGAAAGGGAGGATGTCATTCTATAAAATGAGAGTTATTTCATTCGCTGGAAAAATATTTTTAATTTACAAGTTTACTATTTTTCAAGAGACTATTTAAAATGGGGGTATTGGGGATACAAACTCTAATAAAAAATATCAAAAATTCCGCGAAAGCGGAGATCTCACCCTTCAAACTGTATCCCAAAACACCGTGTTGTAAGTTTTTTTTAAAAAAAGTTATGGTAATTTGAATTTCGAAAAATGTTCGCCTAGCATTCTTCGATCTGGGAAATCACACTAATCCTGGACACTTTTCTCTTGAAATTGCCATAAAATGGCAACAAAAAATGGTAGATCAACGTTCTTGGACTCGTTGGAAAGAAGAGAGTAAGTACATTCTTCAGAATTGCAGTGTGACTTCATATGTCGGAGAAATGTTTCGAACTTATCAGGAGCGTATGAATTTGAAAAATGACCAAGGAAGCTTCATTTTTGCTTATCGCTCGAGCTCTATCGAACATGTTTTCGTTTCGAGCGATTTATGGAGCAATGCCGGGCGTGCAGGGAGCCAAAAATATTCGTGCTGAATCGGAAATGCGATTATCATGTTCGCGCGACCTTTACGAGGGTGGCCAGCTCCGACCGCCAAAATTCAATTGGTCCAGCGAGTTTCGGTTGATCCAGCGAATCAGAACTCGGTGAAATATCGTTGGAGCACTTGTGACAACGACACGGGGCCACTGGAGCTTCAGACAATCGCGATTAGGGCAAATTTCGCGGGAGTTAGGCGATTACGCTAATTCTGGGTCGCGGCGGTTGATTTACGATTTTTTCATGATTTTTAGCGGCGGATTACGAGAATCGTCGATAAAAATGTCGGTCAACTATATTTTATAATATTAATTACTTTAAAATAAATTTTTCAATCCTATTCATTTTCCTTAGGCTAAAATTACCTCTTTAGTACCGACATTTTTATATATTATTCTATTTTCTTGTATATTATTTAAATTTACTAGATATTCAAATAATCTGTATAATAAAACTTGAATTTTGCATCCCTTCCCTTATTTTTCTAGAGAGAAGCAATTCTTTTAACAATGGTATTTATATGTTATCCTATTTTCTACATATTTTCGAAATTTACTTGTCATTAAAATAACGTTTACAATTAAAATGAAACGTGTCATGGCACTTAATTTTATTTAGGGTGAAATTACCCCCTGAATAAAAGTATCTCGTACGCATTATTCTGTCTCCATAATTATTTCTAAAATTTTACTGGACATTTTATATTCTTTTGGACAGAATGGCCATATTTTCAAAACTGTACTAGATATTAAAAACATATTTATGATGTTAATTAAATTTCAATTCATTCGCTTATTTTTACGAAATACTAAATATCCAAAAATATGCATATATACATTAAAAAGAGAATATGTTGTCATTTAAAATAAAGCAGTCCTATGACAAACATAAATGTTCTGTCTTTCATAAGGATTTATTAACAACAACATATGCTAATCAACGTGACGATGAAAGAAATTAAGATGCAAGGGGTTAATTAGAAAATTTATTACCGCTGTTGTAACGATTCTTAATCGTTTCTTACGTTGAAGAATCTGTAGAATTTTTGCTTCAGGAAATTTGCAAATAGCCAGAGGCTACACGGGTGTTAACAACTTTTTAATGAAGGGATCGGAATAGTTCAATTTTGTGAAAGGGTAATTTCCTCAGAAGTTGGGTTTACAGAAAATTAAGTCGTCAGCGGGAACTTTTTTAACAAAACTTCAAGTTTTTGCAGACTTGAATATCCTTTATGTTGTTACGTACGGAGATTACTCCCGACGTTTTTTGCTCCTTCTTGAAGGTTTACGCTAGCTAATGTCGGCCGGGAGCACGGTCCCACGATCCAAACACAAAAATGTTTAGTTTCTGACGGACGCCAGCCTAAGAGTTGGGACCACCTGTCATTGAATCGTTTCAATTTTATATTCATTTATAGAACAAAAGTTTCATTTTAAAGATTTCTATAAAATTTCCAAGGAAACAATGATTAGCAATAATGCATTCAAAATTAAATAATCATTGAGATAGTCTATAATAAAAGAGTACATATTCAGGTCCATTTGTTACCAATGATTTTATTCTTCATGCTTTTGATGCAAACTTCATTGAAAACTACGTTTAATTATTATTTCGTATAAATTCGTAATTAAAAGAATCATTGTAACTACACGAAATATTTTTTTATGGAAAATGTTTTCTCCTCTTGATTTTCATGAGCGAGGTAATATTTAATTATCATTACACGCGAATTCAATATGAATAGATATCGAAATAATTATAAAAACGGTACGTGTATGTATTTGTTTATAGAATATGAGTTTCTTTTGTTGATATTTATTGAACTGTAGACAAAATATTAATAACTATTACGAACGAATTTCATTAAAATACTGCTCGTTATAATCATGAAAAGAAAATACGTCCAATATTGATTTGCTCTTGACGAATAGCACAGTGATTGTTATTATAATAACAAATTCGTATTCCACATAGACACGCAAAATCAGTGATTTAATCAAAGCTTATCAAACATTCACGAAGCCAGTAGGAAATAATCCTTGGGCTAACGGCTCGCTTATTATCAATCCACCTAATCCATAATCTCTTATCCAACAACTGCCTCGACAATTCGAAAGTCGATCATCCTCTTTCTCGTCGATCAATACCGTTAAGAGATCCATGCTGAATTAGGCAATTCGAGTTTATTCAAATTTGAATTCGTTGAATGAATCGGCAAATAATAAATTTCGTTTAATGTAGAGTACTAAAAATTGGAGAATTATAGCAGAAGTCCTACGATTATAAAAACCATTGTATATCGTAGCAGAATTTCGATACATGCAAAATATAATAAATAACAAAATGATAGATGTATACATAACATAATGTAAATATAATAAATATAGTAAATATAATGAATATAATAATTATAAATATATAAATGTAATAGAGTATACGTAATAAATAAAAAATACTAAAAATTTGAAGATTGTGAAAAATTCAACATAGAACATTGAAAAATGAACATTTTCAGGTGCAAAATTGTACAACATAACAGGGAGATAGTTACTCAGGATACATTATACTATTTCTATATTCAATGTACATGTAATTGTGTTCATAGTTCCAATAAATCATCTTCTCTTAATGACAGTAATTACAGTCTCGTTACAATACACATCATACTCCAATCAGAATCACAAATGGCGAGTTCTAATTACATTACAGCACATACTGTATTATATGTACATGGTCACCTTGTCACCACCCACTCAACAGCAAACCACTTCCAGTAGTTTCCCGAAACCAATATTGGCCTATGAGAAATTTATATTTCGACAACAGGCAACAAGCATAAGTTCTAAAATGTTGATTGTTAATTTTATAGCAATTCGAATTGTAATGACATTAAGCAATGTTAGATTAATATGAATTTTAACTTTGGGAATACTAACGCGAAAATTCGAAACACTTTTAATTTCGATAATATTAAATAATATTTTTTTTAAAACATCAGTTTTTACGTATTGTCGCATCATTAAAATATTTTAATAATACAACGGGGAATTTTAATTTCCATTATGTTGAATAATTATATTTATTAGGAATCCCAGGATCAATAACACTAAACAACGTAATCATAGTGAGCAATTCTTATTAGATCAATGCATAATTTACTGCAGCAATGATGTATTAAATGCTTTAGAAATATTTACTTCTGCAATATTGCATGATTTAGTAATACAATAAAATAATAATAGATTTAAATTTTAGCAATACTACATTATAGAATAATATTTAGGAATTAATGTCATATGAAAACTATTTAATTATTATTTTGCAATACTATCGTATACCAAGAATTCTATTTATAAAATACCTGCCATCAACAAACGTAAAATTATTAAAGAATACATTACATAATTCAACAATATTGAAAACAATTGCCAAACTTTTATTTGGTTTAGTAACACAATCAAATAATAATGAATTTATATTTAGTAATATTCAATAATAAAATAATATTCAATAATTAATGTAATATTCTAACATTTTATCTATTTTTATATATTATAGTATATATTATAGTTACATTCAATATATTCATTATGTAATATACGCCGTATCATTTTACACAATACGATCAAAATGTCGTCAGAGAGAAGTCATAAATTTTCTAAATGTGTGTCACGATTTCAAATAATTATATCCACAAAATTAATTTTTTATGGAAATACATTTTTATACACCACGGGTCGAAATTTTCTTCTTAGAATCTTCACCAGTAGAAACAATGCGCGATTTCAATGCGTTCTTTCAATGCCAAAAACCGGTTCACCGGCCACGTCCCACCAAAATTGATATTCCCCGCTGCCGCCGCAAATTTCCAATAAACTCGCCGCAGCATCAACGCCGCCGAAATCGAAGAAAGAAAACTCCATCAACCCTCGTGTGTTTCCCAGTAACGAATCGTCGCTCCCACCACCCCATCCACGAGCGCAAACACTTCGTGGCTGCATCACCGACGGCTTTAGGTGACGGTGAGGAGTGGTGGGGAGCGGGGCCGGGGAGGGGGAGGGGGGGGGGGGGGGGGGCTCAGGGCTTGCCGTCGGTGTTTGCTAAAGGTTGCCTCTGTGTTGTAAATAAACGGCGCGACCCGAGCGCGCTGAAGATAGAAGCCAAACATCCAGAAGGATTTCCGATTTTCTTTAGTTCCGCCACCGCTCCTCCAACCGTCGCCCGCGCCTTATGGAGCACAGCGGTACCCTTTCCCCCCAAAAAATTGACCCGAAAGCAATCTCCGAGGTACATAGTGACGGTCATAAGACGCTTCCCGTGACCATCGAGAACCATTCGTCTCCCGACGGTTAATCTGAAACACAAGGCTGCAAAAATTTCAGCGGGGCACAGTTGTTTTTATGTTTCTGGTCTACCGAATTCAACGAACGGCGGATAACAATCATCGGATAACCATTTCGGTGGACTGTAGAATGAAACGGAAACGATTTTCTGAAGCTTTGCAGGTTATGGTACTCGGAAATAGAAGAACTTTGTAGCTCGCTTGCGAGGGTTTTATAGAGTGTGATAGCACGAGTCCAATGAGTACAATGTCCGTACTATTGTGATCAATTAATCCTGAGATACTTGTATTCGAAAGCCGAGGTACTTAATCATTTTTGAGAAATTATTTTCGTTGAATTTTGGGAAGTTCCGTGCACGTTTTAATGAAGGGTGAAAAAACGAATCTAACGAGTATAATAATTGTATAGTTTGAATCGTCTAACCTCGAGATATTTGCGTGTGAAAGTTGACTACTTAACATTTAAGACGCAAGTATCTCGAGGTTTAATAATCGAATATATATGTTCGTTATACTTGTTGAATTTGTCTTTCCATGTTCCTCAAGAATAACGATAATAAGAGAATATCGATATCGAAATTTCAGAAAACGAGGCTGGAACAGTCAGAAGATGGCCGGAACATTTTCAGTTACGAGCACAAAAACTACGTAATGGAGCGATAGCGAAAAACATATTAGAACATTAATTAAGGCATTTCGTAGTTAATTATACGCACGTAATAATAATTCAAACAATATTATGATGTATCATGCAGTTTATTATTACATTGTCAAAGAATATTATCAATTATGAACAATATGATTTTATAATCATATTCTATAATATTCTTGTTGGGTTCGTGGTGGTCCGGTCGGGTTCCCCAGAAAGAGTGGCCGAGGCACGCGTTCGCAGGTGCCACGAGACGCAGCTTGACAAATGCACACCGGCAAAGACAAGCGACTGGGCTCAGGGCCGTCTGCGCGTTCCCGGCCCCCAACAATTCTTTATTACTATTTTCGATTACGTGATATTTGTACTACTAACTATTTTAAAAAATCGAGAAAGTATACATTTACACCATAATTAATAGCACAAATCGTTTAATATTGAGAACGTCACATGAAATTTTGTGTTTCTATCGCATAATTATATCCAAATATCAGAAATTGATTCACAACTCCATCGATGAAAATGTTCATCTAAAACATTTCAAACAAAATATCCATTAAAATATTTACAATACCATATCCGCTACAATATTTGAAATAATCTGTCCGATACAATATTGAAAACAAAATGTCCACTAAAATATTGAAAATAAAATGTTCGACTAAAATGTTCAGAATAAAATGTTCGACTAAAATATTGGAAATAAAATGTTCGACTAAAATATTGAAAATAAAATGTTCGACTGAAATATTGAGAATAAAGTGTTTAACTAAAATATTTAATATAAAACTTTCAATGAAAATATTTCTAAAATTAACATCTACGAGAAATAAGTTCGAAACAATGCTTTTACTACAGCAGTGCCTGGTATCCTATTTCGTGTTTCGCAGTATCGGCGGCGCATACAAATTCAGCAAACCTCGAAAACATAAAAGCTCCGATTTTCATAAAAGTCGCACGAAGTTGTGAATTGTGGCCAACTCTTCGGGGGAAAAGTGCCATGTGTGGCACTCGAGTGTCATCTGCCGAAGGAACGTGCAAACGCCGGAATACAAAAATTCTCCCCTCTCCACCCTCGCCGCTTCCGTTCCACCCTAACCGCTATTTCTGACGCAGTTCCTATCGGGTCTACTTATTTCGGCGACGAAAAAACGGGGCGGTGGGTGAGCCGGAAGAATGCAGTCTCAAGCCCCCGCGACCTAACCCAGTGAAATGAATTGGAGGACCGTGCCCCGACCGTGAAAATCGACGCCAGAAAAATATTTTCCCGGCCTCCGTGCCCCGGGCAACGATGGAGATCCTTTGCGTAAGCCGCTCCCAGATCTCTCGGGATCGCTGAAATCGCTCGGTCCCCGAAAAATTCCATTGGACAGGTTGTTGGCCCATCGATGGCAAAGGTTCCTTGCGGACGGAAGTGGCCGCGGCTTTTTTTCTTGTGGATTGTAGGGTCGGAGGTTTAGGTTAGGCGGACCGTTTTTTATGGAGCTTGAGGGATTGGGTTTGGAATGGAGGGTTCGGCGTATAAACGTTGTGATCTATGGCGTTTTGACGAGCATCGTGGTCAACAAATTTTATTTTAAATAATATATAGTAGATTATTCATTGAACTAATACTTTGTATTGCAAGTGATAATTAAATTTTTTATTTAATTAAAAGTCATTCAAATAGTCACACAAATAATTTATTTGTTTTCCTTGTTTGCAAATAAAATGTTATTTTGGGTTCTAAACAGAGACAAGAAAATTTAGAATATTAATTGGCGTTTAGTGAAGAAATTTAGGGTAACCTAAATTAAGAAGCTGGGATTGAAAGATCAATGTATTAACTAAACAAAAGAATTGAATTTGTGGTGAAAAGGTAATATTTTTATATTATTTATAAATATGTACGTATGTCTCTACATTTTCAATAAATACATTTTGTCTAGAATTTTATTTTAATGTAAATTAAGGGTTGATGATTACGGTTATAATTATTGAAGGGATGAATTTGGGTTGCAAAGTTAATATTTTAAATGGTTTCATAATACTGACGAGTGCCGATATATTTTTAGTCGATAGCTTTAGGCCTGAATTCCATATCATTACAAATTTAAGGGTTGAGGGTTAATGAACGAGGCGGATTAGTCACTGATGAGGTAATTTTGGGGCGCGAGGTGAATATTTAAAATTACTATGAAATATTCACGGATGCTGATTTCAGTCAATAAATGTGGCCCGGGTTCCATTTTCAATGTGAATCTAGTGGTTGAGGGTTGATGACCGAGATATCAATTACTGAAGGGATGAGTTTCGTGGGCAAAGTGAATGTTTACAATCATTTTGGAATATCTCTGTTTGCTGATGTATTTTTATAAAATAAGCTGAAGCTACGTTTTCGCTATCATTGTAAATGAAGAGAGGGGAGACATATTAGCTTCTGAAAGTATAATATTGGAATGCATAATCATCAGTTTGTATTATTTCCAAATGTTTACCAATATATTTTAATTAAATACATGAAACAAATTTAAGTCAGCTTTCCTTTATTTCGTAAATCAGGACGGTAAGTCTAGACGATCAAGATATCAACCATCGAGAGGGCGATTTTGGGGTGAAAAATTAATGCTTAAAATTATTCCGAGATACTCCCTGCGATCTGATAACATTTTCTTGTCTACACCTATTGTGTAAACAAGGATTGGCGGTTCCCCTTTTGTACATAAGTTACCGAAGGGGTGAGCTCGGGGTGCAAAGTCGGCAGTTTGTATTATTTTGGAAAGATTGTAGATACTAATATATTTATGTCATGTAAATTTCGGCTGGGTTCCCCTTTTTAATGTAAATCAGGTGGTTGAGGGGTGGCGGTGTACATCTAACTTGCAGAAGGGACGAATTCGTGGTGGAAAGTTAGCAGCTCACATAATTTTGGGGAGCTCGTAGACACTTGTATATCTCCATTATGTAAGTTCACGTTGTACTCTTCTTTTAATATAAATCAAGAGTGTTGAGGATTGAAGTTTCAGATGTTGATTGCCGAAAGGGTGAATTAGGGATGAAAAGTTAACAGTCTACATATTCCTAGATATCTCTTCGCTTTTATAAAATTCTATTGGCTAATTATATTCCAAGTTAGCATTAATTATGTAAGGGTTGTGTGCGGTTTGTTTAAGACATTTAAGATAAGGTTACGTAGTTTCGTAAAGGTCGTAGACTTTATACTTATGCGGACATATTTATGGTAGCCAGTAATTTTCATGTCGTTATAACGACCATAACTATAATTCTAGGCAATGATAGGTCTGCTGAAGCTGGTGATACTTCTGATTGTAACCGCATTCCTGTTCTCTCTCGCTGCCGTAACACGGTTGATGGAGATGACTGTCATCGTGATGTATCCGGTGCCCATTTTCGTGCTCAGACTGTCTTCAAGAATGGTCGTTGTGAGTACATGTATAATGGCAAATCTTACTTTCTGAAGGCTTCGTTCTTCTTGCGAATTATCTTGATATTATGCTAATTTTTTGTCATAACAGTTAAAATGCTGCTGCAAAATTCAAAAACTTGGCTACCAACTTTTTAGTTTACCTAATACGTAACTTCTGCAATTAGCGTTAGTAAAATTAAGAAATTATTGATCACTTTCTCGAAACCACTTTTATGCAAATGTCCAGCTTGAATATTTTAATAATCGGTTTATAATTTTGCAGCATCTTGCCAGTGACATATTTGTTTATTTAGTAACCTTTATGATTATGACTAGTAAGTTTCATACACTGTTAATCTCTTTCCATAAATGAAAAAGATACGCATAACTTTTAAAAGTTGAATTTCTTAAATGTAAAAGCATTGTAAAACTTAATAGACAATTTTGCAGCATTTTGCTAGTGGTTTTTCGGTTTATCTGGTAACTACTGTAGGTATCGTTAATAAATGTAATATATAAATTATTATTCGCAGGCTCTGAACCATTTTTATGCGAACTTTTGGACAAAATGTTTTTAAAGTTCACATTTCAGTTTAGCTGGTAACTTCTTTGATTAGCATTAATAAACTGAATAATAAAATGAATGATTTATTTCAATAAATATTCCCCCGGGCTTACAAGGAATACCCGGGGGTATTACAATTTCACCGCGAATCGCGGGCGCTAATAAATGATATATAATAGATTCGTTAAATTACTCCATGGTATCTTTGGCAATATAGAAAATATAAAATTTGGCAAATATATAACGAGAATTAAATAAATAGATAAATATATACATAGACAAAATCGAGGCATTTCCGCGGTAAACAATAAATATATAAATAAATAGATAAATTAATTAAATAGTATGAAATTGGATAGTGTAAACATATAGATGACGGCAACAAGAATAAATATATAAATATATATATATATATATATATATATATAAATAAATAGATAAATAAATAAATAAATAGACCGTATATGTACATAATCAATCAATCGTTCGATCTTGTCGTCCTCGGGTCGCTTCTTTGATTAGCATTAATAAACTGAATAATAAAATGAATACCACTTATTTCTTACAATACATATTCCCCCGGCCTTCAAAGAAGTCCCGAGGGTAGTACATTGTTAACGTGGTCCAGAAATATTCATAATGTCGTCTTCCGATACAACACGTAGAAACGTGCTTAATGAACAATTATAATGCTCGGCCAACAATAATTAACGGTGCGAAAGCGTCCGCCGCTCGCTTTTTATTTAAACATTCGCGCCGGCGTCGCTCTCGTGCATTTCTCGCTGCATAAACGCCCGGGAAAATGGAAAACTGTCATCGTGAGTGAGGGAAGTCTGGTAAAATATTAGGTTATTACGCGATTTGGTAATCCGACGTCGTCCGAGAATCCGTTGCGCGAGTTACCTCGGTGAAATTAGATCAGCCATTATACCGATCCGCAAAATTCCATCTTAAGTGAGTTATTTCAGACATTCGAAGATCGTATTATTGCAGACTGGGCGCCGGGGTTATTAAACTCTCATTGCAAATCGACTGAATCAGAAAAATCACCCGCTTACAATTTTTATAAAATTTCAATTTGTATAATATTATTTTTCAGAGATTCGTTTAAATTTATTTCGAAAGGGCGATCAATTTACATATTTAAAATGAAATGTTCAACTGAAATGTATAAAATGTTTGATATTATCAATCGAAGTGTGCAACTAAAATGTTTAAAATGAGAAAGTCAATCAAAAAGTGTAACTAAAATATTTAAAATAGAGGTGCCAACTAAACGGTCACCTAAATTGTTTAAAATTAAAGTTTTTATTAAAATTCTCAGCTAAAATGTTCACTTACAATGTTTAAAATAGAACGTTAAATTAAAATATTTGGAATAAAATATTCAGTTAAAATAACGAACTAAAATGTTTAAAATTAAACGTGCAACTAAAGTGTTCGACCGAGATATTTAAAATAAACTGTTTCACTAAACTTCTCGACTGAAACGTGTTCGTCTAAAATGTTTAAGATAAAATTATCAATTAAATCAATTAAAATGAAATGTTCAACGAAAATGTTTGCAACAAGTTGTACAACTGAAGCTTTTAAAATAAAATAATCTACTGAATTCCCCCTACCATAACATTATTAGAGATAGATTTAAAGAAGATTTAAAGAAGATTTTGTGTAATCCCTAGGAAGATGATGTTTAATTAAAGATATTTACTTGAGATAGTATCCCCCATCAAAATATTTCGCAGGGAACGTTCTCCCCCGTTTAAAGAAATGAACTTATTTATTTAAAGAGCCAGCCACTTGCCGTGTCTGTTAAATAAGCTTCCGCTGGCAGGAGTATTTAAGTGCTTTCTCTTGCAGCTTATCAAAGAAAACCTGAGGCACGTCGAGCCCGTCCAGTACCTCTCTTGTAAGAATACCTCGAACAACTCGACAATGATGCGACTTATTTCTTAATTGTTCGTCGGTCGATTCACTCCGACGATATAATTACAAGCCGCCATACTGTAATCCTCCCGCAACGCTCGCAGTTAATTTTCATTCGGTTAGAAATTCAAATTTCAACAAGCGGACGCAATATGATATTTCAATAATGCGAATTAATTTGAATAATAAATCCGACGGCGGTGTTAAATAACCTGTATTTCCAGTAATATGAAATAACTGTTCGTAATACGTGATATAAATATATAGCATAGCATATTTTTATTTCTCTTACTACTGTTATCATTATTATTATAATTACTACATCAAAATATGGCTGAAATATTTTGTATAGAAAACAATTATTATTATCACCATTATACAAATAATACGTGCCATACAAATAATATAATTGATATACAACCGGAATAATATATAGCGGATAATAATTATAAATAATTATAAATCAACGGTATCGTCGACTTAATTGATGTTATGAAGATAAAGTATAAACGAGGAGCAGAGTTAAATAAAGATAATAATAAATCGTGAGAGTATGGAACGACAAAATTCTATTTAATTAATCTTTTTATTATTGAACGCTTTTAATATGAATTAAAATGATTAAAATATGTATTGTCTTTTAATAATTAAATTTAAATAATTGAATTTAGATAATGCAATCGAATTAGGAAGTTCAGTGAGAAACACAGATTGACGCTCTAGTAAATTCGAACGATATTTCTTTCAACCCGAAGTGATAGACAGGGCCTGGAAGCCCATGGCCAGTTAATTTTTGACACCTGGTTGTCCGCAGTGGTTGGTTAAACAGTCGGCTGGCATAACCCTCGCTAGCTACGGCCGAATCTGTACGATGGACTGTTCACCGCTTGAGATCAATCTAAGGGCGCCGGAAATCAGGTACGAGAGAAGCGCGTTGCCGGGTTTGGTGAACGAAACGGTCCCCGTGGTGGCTGAGGCGGACGCCGAGGAATTGGCAGCCGTTGGGTCAGCCATAGCATCGACCATAGAGCCAATCGTAGAAGAAGGAAACGGCGGCGAGACTACTTCACAGGCCACCTAAAACCAACTTTTTTCCAGACTTTATGAAAATTTTTGCGGTTTCAACATTTATGCTCACACCTGTGTAAATTATTGTTATTTGAATATGCATCTTTTAAATAAAAGAAACCTTTTTCGTAAGAAAAATTTGCGGTTGGAGAATTTTCTGAGCTACCGTTCAATCTTTTAATGGAGGTTATTCAGGAAACCAAAATGGCGTCGACTCTATTGAGATACTCTGTGATCTCCGTCGAACCATTTTTTGCGAGACTTCACGGTTTTTTTTTTATTTTATTTGTAAGAGAATTATTGTTGTTTCGACGGGGAAAATTGCAGTCCGAAGAGTATTAGAACTTTTTGTTTAAGGTTTTATTTTAATTTCTTTGAAATTGATGTTTAAAGCATCTGATTTCATTAAACGGTTGGGAGCAATATATTACTGATTTGTTCTATTTGACTCTCTGTACTATTCTATCTACTGTCTGTTCTGATCTATACTATCTGAAGTTCTGTACTGTTCTACTGTCTATCTGTATCTATACTGTTTGACTGTTTGCTCTATTCTGTCTGAAGTTCTAATCTACTCTCCTGAAGTTCTGTACTGTTCTGTGTTTGAATCTATTCTGTCTGAAGTTCTAATCTAGTCTCTTAGATAGACCCAAAGTCCACTTTGGGTCTTAAGCGCCCCGCCCTTTTCCGGAGTCGACGAAAACCTAGCCATCCCTTCCAATGTGCCCGAAACACGTTGTCTGTGGTGGGGATGACTGGGCGGGTCGCTTGCACTCGCGGATGGACGGGTGTTTTGGCAACGCGTGGAAATTCCAGCTGGCCAGGATCGCCGATGCCGATACCTGGCGGCCGATTCCATTTTTCCTTAGTCTTGGGACTTTATGGCAGGGCTTCTTGGACCTGTGAGACTAAATACTGGCATTACCTTCATTATCCTGAAATCTATTCGATTTTATGTGCCACATCCGTTGGCTGCAGACCGGTCCGCTAAAGAGACTGCAATAACCCTAAATGAACTGCTGAAAAACTCACAGATGGTCGGCCATACCAGAAGGTCATTTCTAAAACTCTCGCCTTAACACGTAATACGAAGATTATTGCAATTTAGACAATTTGAGAAAAACTTTGGAATTTCCTATGGAATTTAACAAATCGTGATGTGGTATTTTCAACGTCGCGTCGCATCAATTCGATCCCTAACGGCAGCCATTTTACCGACTTCATTGAAAAAACGTTAAACCTCTGAAAGTGGCCTTTATCTATTGTTTATAATTTCAATTATAATTTCACACAGTTTATAGTTTCATAATTTTGCTTTTTGCCTTGGTATGTCGGTCCTGTTGTAGTTTCGTTGCTTCAAAATATTCAGAATACATTCTGACGTATTCATATTACCTATTAAATATTACATTATTTAACTAGAGATTTTTTACATTGTTCATGCCGTAATATTTGTTAAAATGATCTATTTTTAATGTTAAAGACTGCACATCACCTAACTAATCCGTAGGAATACGATTTTCTTTGATATATGTATTTCGATGAAAGAAACTATTTAATTTTGGCCAGGAACAGTGCGTTTGAAATCACTGTGTGCTCGTTTCCAATTTCAAAAGTAACCACGATATTTCTGACAAGTTTAATAACGTGAAAAAAAGATGCTTCGAGGAAAATTATTTTCATAAAGAATGCTGGCCACGGTATTGTTTAAATGTCAATATAGATATGTGACAATATTCTAGCTGGTGCCGAGACAAACTCAACAATCTACCGTACTGTAATCTCAAACCTTGAAACAACGCTATAATAATCTGAGCCGAAGAAAGCGTATTTCCAAACTACTCTGCCCTATTCTGAACTCCGATAAAATGCATCATCGGAGGCACGAACCTGCACAAAGATCCTCTCGAAACACGATGTTTTGTTCTCCGATCGAATCGAATGTCGACGACAAATTGCGTCACGATTAAAAAAAAAAAAGAAATAAAAAAATAAAACACGGTGGGCACAGCGCAATTTATTTGCAAGAGCGGAGAGGCAGGAAATCCAATATGAAAAAGGAGCCGGTTAAAAGCGAGATAAACGCGGCGTGTATGCGCGCGAGCACAGCCATTTTCCAAAGATCAAACAATGCTCCCAATCATTTAAATGGCGCTCGACACCGTCAAAAGCGTTCGCCGGGTACCCTTCCGACCCGTGTTCCCCCTCGAAAGACTCCATTAGACCGAACTGCGCCACGATAAACCCGGAAACTTGTCGCGCGGGAATTCTTTCGCGCCGGGGGAACGAGTGCGAGAATCGCTGGGATACGTTTCACCTTGCTCTGACTTCATCAAACCGTCGAAAATGGCGGCGACCGGCGACACACGACGAGAATAGGAATCGGAATAAGCGTTATCGAGACTGTTTCGCTCGCCGTTCCATACAACGACGCCGAATACCCAGCTTAACGGGAGACCTGGGGGGTAACTGAAAGGCAGACAGGGGTAAAAGTATTCGAACAAGTATTGGAAACAGTTAATGAAGGGCTCTTGTTTCTATGGAATAATATTTTAAGATTTATTCGACGTCGTAGAGATAAGTACGTTTATTGGAAATTCTTATTTATGTTGTGCCAATGATTATTGTTAATTGATGTAGTATTTTCTTATGACGTTTTAAAAAATATTATTTGAAATATTGAGTTAGTATACCATCGATGTCACATGCTTAAATGTTTATTTGATGCGCTATAAGTAGAATTCATAATACATATATCTAGAAGCCAAGGATTAATTTCCACTACAGAAATGCGTCATGATAAGATTATTTCAATGTTATATTTACGGTAATTAATAATTACAGTATAGTTAGGTTTTAGGAAAATATCAAATGGTCAAGAGTCGAGTAAAAACAGCATGGCACGAAACGCGTTAAGTATGAAATGCGTATAGTCCTTATGCGACAATCGCCTCGTTATCGCGTGAGGAGTGTACTTTATTCTGTAGTTTTGTTATAAAACCAATGCACTGCATACTTAATGAAACACTCTTGAACATTATTTCCAATTTCTCTCATAAATATTAATCGAGTTTCTTATGAAATACTTTTTTTTAGGTCGTTAAGTATGGAAATTAACGACCTAATTAATATATGCATTTCATGCTTAATGACCTAATAATATTTCATAAGAAATTTTATTCCTTGCGATTAATATTTATGAGAGAAAATGGAGATACTATCCAAGTGTTTCGTTTTTCAGGATATTTGTAAAGTTAAGCATGTCGCTTGACACGGAAATAAGTTACTATTTCAAATTTGTAAAATCAATTAAGCATGTCACGTGATATAGAAATAAATTACCATTTCAAATGAAACATATAATGAAATGACCTTCAGAAACATGTGCCCCTTCGAACCAAACAATTTGTTCCTCAAGCATTTTCGCGTATCATTAACGATAATGGAGATATTGCTTTGTAACACTTTATTTGCCCCACCCTGTATATCATACAAATGAGAGGAGCAGTATATGCAAATATTTGTATTTTCTAATCGAAAATTTTGAGCAAATCCTGTCCAGTTATATTGTTGTAAAATCCGCTTTGACGAGATTGTAACAGTTTAGATAATCGATTATTTTTATTTTTAAACAGTTCAATTTCAAATAGTTGGGAACAGTTTAAAATTTCGATTTAATAGTGCATTTAATTTTTTTAACGCAGCATGGATATTTTCGTAAATTCTTACTAATAATAACAGTTAAAGTAACGACAATTCTTATTTTTATAGAATTTGTATGAAACATTTGCTAAATTATTAACAATAATATTTATTAAGATATCCATGATTACAAATTCTATTTAAAGTGCATTTGAAAATCGTCGATGAGAACAACTGGCATTTTAAATTTAACAATTTATATTATTACTACGATACGTCGTAAAATCCTTGCTAAATTATGAATAATATAATTGCGTGCGGCGTTTCTTTCTTTTTTTTTATTGTAAAAATGAGAAGATACCGAGGTACGCGAAATCTGTTGTCTCTGTCGCTTAAAAATTCATGAACATGTTTTATGGGGACATGGACGCGCGCTATGACATTGTCATTCTACGGTAATTAATTTTCTCGCATGAAATATTAATTAAAAGCCCGTCAAAATCCCTCATGAGACAGGGATTTAAGTAATGAACGACGGGATGAGCGGTCGACGACAATATGTTGTCAGTGATGGGCTCAATCTGCTCTGAAAATGTTAATAATTTATTCGTCCTCTATTGTATTCTAATAGTTGCTGAATTATTAATGATACTGGTAGTATACAAATTGATCGTTCGACAGATTGTTTGCAAGGCTGTAGATTATTTCGTTGAATATCTCTACGATTAATAATATGTTATATATTGTATATTCTGATATATGTTAATACTATTATAGTTATAGTTACTATATTAGTCAATTTAATCATAATATTATTGTATAGTAATTATATTATAGTATAATTATAGTTCAGTACGATTAATCATATTTTAGATATTATTATCCAATGTTTATTTCCGTGAATTGGTAATATTATTTCAATTTCGAATGTTTTAATCAAATTCAACTTGCTAATATTTCGACACTCTCTTCCATTAAAAAAAAAATGGAGCGAGAACTCATTAACAACCATCGAATAAAAACAGCAAGTTTTCGACAATTTCGGTAAGAAGTATCGAATTTAATAATACAATGAAGAATATAGGTATTATTATTGTATAAATACTTTACAAAACCAGTCGAAATGAGGAACAAAGATAATATCATGTATGGAATGTTTTTGCTAATTAAGAACTGTTCCGGAGTCCGGTTAGTTTCGTTGCCGAAAGAATTTAATTTTGAGTTATTTGTTTTCCAGACTTACGAGCGCACAGGGAAAATGTTTCAAAAATTTCCCTGAGAAAATTTATGTGCTCTAAACGTGTGCCCGAATTTACTCGCAGCTTTCGTAACAAAGCGGCCCGCGACCGTTTCCCCAAACAAAACCTTTCAGCGTTTTCCTGCGGAAAATATGTGTTTGTAAATAGGAACCGCCTGTTTCAATTTTTTTTTCGCGTCGCCGCGCCGACGAATTCATTTTCCGTGGTGCCCGGTTCTTCTAGACTGACACCTCATACTTTATATATTATCTCATAGTACATAATTAATTAATACAAATGCATTATTTTGTTTTTATTCAAAAGAAAATACTGAAGAAATTATTCATAATGTCAACAATTTTACGAAATTGGTATTGGTCTATTGGATGGTTTCAGTTCTATAATCGTTTAAACACCTTACATAGACGTACGAATATTACAATATATTTTTACAACGTTCGGAATATTTACGAAACATTTGTGAAATATTTTTAAAGCTTTCGCAAAAATGCTTTCGAAAAAAAGAAGATTTCTATAAATATTGAAAAAATATTTGGTAATTAGAAAAGTTTCGTAAATGATTCAAAATATGTAATTTAAATGTCCGCAATCGAACGCCACTTCAAACTTGTGTATCCTAACCTAAAAAATATATTCTATGCAATTTTGACTTCGTAAAATAATTGATTATTAATTTTCTAAAAGAAATAAAGAAAAATCCAAGTATCTTTGCTTTTATTTAAAGAATTTAATTTTTGAAAAATATCTTAATAACTTTTTAATGCTTCTCAATAATTTCGGTTTAATAAACTGTTATAGTACAATAAAATTCGACTCTAATCTAAAGCGTAATAATGTAAAGCTCGCTGTTAAATCGTAACTTGTGAACGGAGTTTTCAATGAACAACAGAACCGATTGCCGCGCGGTTCAATTATTTTTTTCCAATGGAGGAGAACAGGAAATTATGGTAACGATCATCCGTCGGTCGAGGTATTTGCATTGTTTTACGAACACGTTGTTTATCCAAGTTTTAAATTGTCTCCATTTTCCGTGTTTCGTTTAGCGAAAGGGGTGCACACATTTAATAAACCGAGACCAGATTAATTTATTATTTAACGGCGTTTTTCGACAAGAATGGAGATAGAGCGACCGTAAAATGGAGATCTCGTAATTGACAGCGTTAAATTCTCGAGCCGATAGTCGACCGAGGGAAAATTTCCAAAATGGACGTGAGTGGCAGAATTTGCATTTTGATTGTGGTTAAATTACGATTAATATTTCACATTATTAACAACAATATTTAGGTTAATGGTAATATTTGCGGTCTTGTCAGTAGGTGTCCTTGTCGACATACTGTTAATGAGTTAGCTAATGAGAAGCAAATAGCGTTTATTAATTAATTTTTTGCAAACAATTCGGAAAATTTCATTTCCACGGAATAAGAATATTTTTAGATACAGATTTTTGAAAATATGTGTTGAATTTTACGTTTTTATGAACGCTCCAATGATATTCTATGAATATTTAAAATATTTTCACAAATTGTTGATAGATGTTCCATGAATATTCAAAAGGATTTTCATAAATTTTAGAAGAATATTCCATGTATATAAAAAAATATGCTTACAAATATGCTCGAGTGATACAAAAATTAACGTAGAAATTGTAAATACGCGTAGGTAGACTATTTGAATTTTACAAAAGTAAAAAGAATTTGATTTATCGACGTTGAATATATAAAGTATGTAATCTATCAAGCGCATACGTGTGAAAGATTCGATTTATTGAATTTGCATCCATGAAATGTTTAATCTACGAAATTTATACATGCGAAACAATATGATTTATTAAAACACATATGCAAATATTATTCGTGAAACATTATTTGACGAATAAAATGTACGCGTATGGAATATTTAACATATGTATAATGCGTGTGCATTCATATAAACATTTAATACATACGAATTTCGATAGCTTTCATACATGATAATATAATACGAATTGTTGAAAGTTAATCTTCTAATGCTGTTGTTGGAGTGCTTCACGGTTCCGTTAAAACAGTTTCAGTCCATGCTGACAGATTTGGGCGTTAAAATGCCGAGCTTGCAATATATTCTGCGGCCGGAGTTTGCGCCATACTTGAATACAGCCGGCACCGTATTATTAGGCTGGCTAATTGTGTCCTGGATATCTTACGTACGTATATTAAATCCGTTACTACAGAATTTATCGGATTCGTTAACGCCGCCGTTCGTTTACGTTACACGGCCAGCTGTTTGTTTATTAATTAGCGGGGATTGTAATTAGCCGCCATTGAATGTCTGTGCCCTAAATTCATATAATCGCTGTAGTACCATTTGTAAGCCGGAAATTGATTTCCCATCGAAATACTATTATCTTCGCATTTGTTGCAGCTTATTGTTTATTCCTCAATAGTAATTATCCCGAGATTGATATTTATTTTTAGATCAATTTTAACGTTACTGTAGCTTTTCCAGTAAACAAATTAGTTCAAATGAAAACATAATAACCGAGGAAGAAAATAAATTTTTCGTGCATCTAAAAATGTTAATGGCGGCGTTACTATATTTCTTAATCATTTGTCAAATTCTTAATATTTATCTAATTTTCTTATCAATATTTTTCTAATTTTCATTACTGCGGTTTCCTAGTTTTCTCGTCAATTTTGTTTCTAAGTTTCTTTTTCAGTATTTTACTAGTTTTCTTACCAACATTTTCCTTATTTTCTACTCAGCGTTTTCCTATTTCTCTTATCAATATATTCTTATTTTTCCGTGCTCATTAGTTTTCTATCTTTCATCACATTCCCCCCTCTCTAACTTTTAGCTCAATATTTTCCTGATCTTTTTCTCAATATTTTCTTTAATATTAATAAGATTATACACATCAATTAATCTTAAAGTATTTCAAAAATTATAAAATGAAAAAGGTAAGTGTTTTATAAAATATATATCGAACTGAACGGTATCAATGTTGATAATTTCACGTTCGGTGGTATCGTTGTTTGAGGAAGCAATTTCCAGGCGTCAAGTGTTCTTTCCGCGCAGAGGACTTTTAATACTGAAAACCAGGACAATGTAATCAAGAAGAACGTTGTTTTTAGGTTCTGTGGACGTTGCTGGCCCCGTTGACGATGGGCGTAGCCGCCATTTTTCTCCTATGCCCGGTGACGGCAAAATGGTGTCTTAAACAAACTATCCCTGCCGTGGAAGTTACTTTGAACGACTTCTTGGAGAAGATCCAGTCTTCGTTATGCGTTCTCGCTAATGCGACAAAGGGGATGGATTTATCAAGGAAATGCTAAAACGTGGCCGAAGCCACTCTCGTTCCATTTAACTTTGAACGCTGAAAACCTAATTGCCTCGATTCCATACGCAACTACAAGAATTATTGAAAATTATCGATAATTAGGTAACAACGATAATGTATTTTTTTTATTAACGCGAGAGAAAATTAGAAATCGAGAGAGAAGTGGCAATTTGGAAAATAAAGATGACTGAATGATCCACTTTAAATTCGTATTTAGAATTGTTATATCTTTTCATTTGCTGCATGAAAGGATATATTTTTCTTGATGGGAAAAGGTGAATTGTGCAATTTTTTATTCTAAAGACAAAACTGTTTTTTAACATTCAATTATTGAATTGACGTGGCAAGTATATGTTTATGAGATATAATGATTAATTAACAACTTTAATTATGAATAAAAATTTCTTTACAGTAAATTAATGAGGAAAATAATAATACTGAGGAACAAATAACTGACGTCAAATTAAAGTGTTGTCAAACTAAGGCGCCATCATTTTAGAGAAGTTTCTACGTTTAATAGTTAATGTACCTTCCCTAGGCACTACCTTATACGAAAAGAATCGACGATTAACATTTTTATTGCTAACTTATTATCTTAGTGACTAAATTGAGTATTCATTTAACAATTTTGTTAATTCCGTAGTGAACGGATTTACGTTGAAATAGGAAGTTACAATAATTCAGCATTAAAAGTTATTTAAATAAAAAAATAATGAAGCGATGCGATTAATTTTATCAACATCATAGCGAACTAATTTTTATTGTTTAAATGACATAAATGGCATACGATACAACAACATGCAAACAATTCTCCTCCTAAATAACAATCTCTAAAGCAGTTCGACATTAAAAACTATTTGAATGCAAGAATAAGGAAACGGCGATAAATTCAAATTATGCCGTAGCAAAAGGTCTTTTTTAACTTTTTAGGATTAGGTCGGTTAAAAACTGTCTCACTTTTTGGCATAGCTTTTAATGCATTTTAACTCGTCCGGAAAAGTTGCCGTTACTGACAGCTGCACAGTTTTAATATCTTAATTATTTGGTAGTACCACATGTACCGACGATAAACGCATTAAAAATCGAGAACAAATATTTACGCAAGTTGAAACGCATTGGCAAGTTGTTCACCCATTTGCATCATTCGGAAAAGCGACAAATTGGCCCGAGTCGCTAAAATCCGCGCGTGTATGAGCTTACGATGCAAATGGGCTAACGCTGCTTATGATTATGACCATGACGTTACATTCGGTGGGACATGGGTTTTTATTTCCCTTAAAATCGCACGCCTCAAAGAGTTAAAGCCGCAGAGGCAAGTTTTTCCGCCAAAGGGCCGGCGAGGCATTTAGATTGCTACTTTATACCGGATGAACCAAATATTAACAAGTTCCCTGGAAAGAATTCCGAACTTTCCCCGGGCCAGGGAAGGATAAGCAAAAACGGCAGCGAGAGAGAATTAAATAGCGTGTGCGAAAGCGTTTCCCGCGTCTGCAACTAAGTATTTCGCAGCAGCCGGATTCGTCGGCCGTTCTCGTTCCTTCTGCGTGCGAATTTGCAACGGTCGTTCGCAAAGTTGCTCAGCCGTTCATCAAGCCATCGTCAAGCCCGGATTAGTTGCAACAATTTGCGTGTTGCGCGTCTTTGTGTCTGCCGGAATCGTAACAAGCCGTATTCAGGAACTTTAATGGCCCATTCCGCGGACCAACTTCACCGCGATTGAGTTACACGGACGTTATTAAACGTTCCAAAATAACTTCTTCGCTTCGCCGACCTCCGCCGCCTTTCCGAGTTTACTCATCGATTTTACTGCATTCCGCGGAATGACACTAAATCCGCGGATCGTTCGCCTTCTTTGGAAATTATTATCGAAAAATGAAAACGTCATTAGAGAACAATAACTTGAGAACGCAAATTACAGTAATGATTAAACGAATAAAAGAACAAATAAATAAGTGGATTTACAGCGAGTTTGTTTATCGAAAAATCGTGTAGCCTGCTTTTCGCAGAAACGGGAGCAACGTTTCCTGTCGAACGAGCAATTTGTTCGCGTATTCTGCAACGTTTTACAATGAACACCGTTCGATCGAGTCCCATCGAGTTTCTATTTTTGCGAGTCGCGTCGAAAGAAAGGAGCCGAGTACAAAGCAAATACGGGCTGGCACGGCGACGGATCGAGCGGATCGCTGTTCTTTTACGGCCGGAAGCTCCCCTTGAGCGCGGAAAAATCAGTTAACTTCGCTTAACTTCCCCCCAGGATCGTCCTATTCTCCGGAACGGACGGAATTCTTTCGACGACCGGCACGTGAGAGCCGTCGAGACTGTTGGAAATACCCGCCTCTGAGCACGCGTCAATTGTCTCTTTATCCGTCGGAACTAGATTACGGGCATTCCCGATGCGTCGCGAAACTACTTTCGCTCGTAGTTCGAATTTCGGACACACAACGTTGCTAATTTCAATGCGAACGACTCCGGAAAAATCGACTCGCTCAGCAGCGTAGAAAACTGATCTCGTGGATGGTCATTCGTCGAGAAATAGAATCGAGACTCGTACGTGATCGTGTAGAGTTCGTCGAGGCGGTCAAACTTTCTTGAAGAACCAATTTTCTAGGACGAACCGTTCTCCAGTAAAACGCTGTTTTAATTCCATTTCATTTACGCCACACCCGTGCCAGGTCATTCGCTACGGGTCGCGTGGAAGGGGAAGCGACGCGCTCAACGATTGGGCGAAACTTTCCTCGCCGTTGGTCGGAGAATGCTTCCTTTTCGAGAGACAGATCTTACGGATTTTTTCATCAGTATTTTGTATTTTGTGTTGTATTGTATTTTGAAGACAAATTTTAAAACACAATTTCTTACACGTATTTCGTAGCGAGTTGATCAACTGCGGCACGCGGTTAATGACCGACTGGGAACATTTGTGTTTGCGCGGCCCTCGGTCAGAGTTAATTAGAAATTAATTTCCAGGGTTTCGGGCCATTGCACGGGTCGGGGGTTCCGCAAACCCGCACGCCCGTCGATTAGTATGTCTAGAAATCAACATGTATATTGTTCGAATCGATCGTTTACGGACGCACAGTATCGGAACTGATTTTTCACCGTTGTTGCATAGTTGGAATTACTCCACGGTTCTATACGAAATTTGCTTTGTTCAGCAGTGTGTTGATCGCGATTGAAAATATTAACACGCGGAAATTTTCCCCCAAAATCAAATTTTTTCTTCACAGTTTGATTTTCTTTTACAATTTGATTTTTCTTCGGAAAGTGTCCGTGAAATGATCGAAACCGGTCGCGATACGCGAAGATTCAAATCTGTTACACCGTGAAAAATCCTCCAGCGACGAAATTGTACGGATTTATCTCGTGCGATTTTTTCCACCGAGAAACGAAGTCGCAATTTACACCGGCCGCAAATTAATCGTTCTCTATCCTTCAAATCCCCGGCTGAAAAACCCAGCTTTCGGCCGGTTCGAATTCTCGTCTGACCCGACGCGGACGAACAATGCGGGCCGGCCCTTAAATTTCATTAATTAAAGTTTTCTCGAAACACTGTTCACGAGTTCACACGGCGTCGTTTCATTAAGCGGATTCGGAAACTATGCCCCCCCCCCCCCACCCTCTTTTCTTCGCCTGTGATTAATGGCCGCCATAAGACCCGGTATGGGACCAGCTGCTCAAATCTTTACTTATGGCATCGCGTGTGGCTTGTCGAACCTTCTAACGAGGAGGCAAAAATCTGGTTGATCCGGTAGGAATAATGAATTCACTTTTCGAAACGTGTTCTCAATTTAGATAAATTATTATTTTACCGTTACGGCTCCATTTATGACATTGTTTTAATTATGATTCGATAGAAATTATTGTTAGAATAAATTTCGAAAATGTAAAAAAATGATTGTGAAGATAATGTCTGGTGGAAATTTTTTTATGCTAATTGTAGAATAAAGGGTCGTTTAAAAAACTAGATAAATTTGTCTTTAAATACTCTGTCCTCTGCTTCATTTATTCATTAATATCTTGATATTAAGATGGTGATATGATGTAATATTATAATATCTTAACATATTATCTTATTCGTTAATATCGTCTTCGATTTAATGAAATACATTATGCAAACCTATGTAAATTATTTTTTAATTTTTCTATTTCTAGCTAAACGAAATTAAATGCAAAAATATTTAAATATTATTACGATTGTAAGTATGGAATCGAATGAAATAAAAATCTTAATTGTTTGTTCTAGGTCGTGTAAAACGATTTATAAAAATCGTAACTTTATATTTTTTCCTTACTGTGTTACCTATTATTCTATTTACAAATACATTAATCTACAAGTACAAAGCATTGAAGTTTTGAAAATATTTAAGTATAATTACAATTTTACGGGAACACACAATGTAATGGAATAAATTGAACAATAAAAAGGGCAATAAATCAGCTAGAATAAAGTCGATTTGACTTCTCGCCGAGGTTTATAAATTAATTACCTAAAAAATCCGAATACATCTTCATATTAATTCTACTAAATATTAACAAAAACAATGAAACATACTTAAATGTGCAGAGTGAAATTCAACGAACCGAACGAAATGACGCGATCAATAAAATAGAATAAAATCAAACCGTCTTCACTCTGATGTGTATTAATATTACTTACGTAAAGATCTGAATTTACTTCGGTCTTTGCTACGAACAGGGATTTTCAAGGATATGAAAATATTATAATAATTGCGAGTGCAGAGTATGAAATCATGGCAGCCGCAGAGAAATAAAAATGAGAAAAAGGACGAAACCAAGTACAAACTGGGGGCCGATCGAGAAAGGAAATAGCGTAAAAAGCTGCGCGATCCGGCCCGTCAGCAAATATTCTGATTAAAAATTCGATCACGAAAGGGAAATAAGAAAACCACCGTCGCTCGGAGAATCGATAGAGAAGTAACCAATGAAACGTGCTCGGCACGTTTAAAATGAGAAAAAAGGGAGGGCACCGGGTAAAACGAGAAAAATGGGAAAAATGAGAAAAATGGGAGAAATGAGAGAAATGGAAAAATTGCCGTATCCACTTTGGTCCCGTGGTCCATTGAGCACCGATCGTGACCGCGACACTCGACAATTTGTAAAATTCGGTGCCACCGGATCGTGCGCCGAAAAAATTCATCCGATCGTTTCGGCGGTCAACTGTTGATGTTTGAGTTCGCGCAACGTCCTGGAGAACGATCCAACGGGCATCTGTCTAAATTCGTTCGAAAGGGTAAAGCATCCACCATCGGTCCCCTAAATGATCATGTTTCTCGTAACGTTCACATACCGGAGTGCAACACGTAACATTGTCTCTTTTTTACAAAATCCCACTGGAATTCTACGAACTCTACCCACTACAAAAATACTATTCTCGAAATAGCGACTATCGTGGATTACAAGTTTGTGCTCTCTCCTCTCGGATATAAAAAAAAATGGTTAGGAGATTGTTCGTTACCGTTCTACTGCAATTTTATCGGAATCCTTGCGTTTTTCGTCACAACAACAACAACAACAACAACAACAACAACAACAACAACAAACCCTTAATTCCACGGGCTGCGAAGTCTACAAAAAAATTTTTCTCATTAATGAAACTACCGCAGATTAAAAGTTTGACGTTTCCCCTTTCTATCGATCCCGAAAAAAATCTACCCGCGATTTTTCGTTAGCCTTTTATTGCCATTTTTCCGAAGGCCCGGGGGTTCGCTTGTTTCAACAACCCCTTGAATTCAATCGTCGGTTCCGCATATTCCACCGTCCAGAAAAAATGTTCTCACGATCGAAACCACCGTGGATTAAAAGTTTGATCCCTTCCTTTTCCGAGGAGCCCGAAAAAAATCGGCGCACGATTCCTCGTTGCCGTTTCAATGCCGTTTTCGTGGGAACCCTTCCGCGTGCGTACTTGTTACCCTATTTTCGGAAAACTTTAGCACGCGACCGGGCGCCTAATGGATTTCGAAGGAAAATACCAACAGCCTTGGACGCGAGCATTGTCGTGTAACTTACGAAACTTCTCGGTCGGCACGGGCCCGCAAAAAGCCGTGGCATGATCCGCGCGGCAAGCCCCCTCCCCTCCCTCCCGGGAATTTAGGTTAAGTCACAGTAAATTAGTTCGTTTTTCCACGAGCATAGATCGTCTTGATGCGATTGTCCGGTCCACTGTGATGTCTGATCCGCCGTAACGAATGCCGTCGTTGTTTACAAGGAAGGAAAACACCGGTGCCGTTGCGTGGAACACGGCTATTCCGCCGTTTAATTGCGTCTGTCGGCTGGAGCTCGTTGTTCGAAGAGCCGCACGCAGCCCGGCAACGTGTATTTTGCATTCAAGCCAGAACTGCATACGCGACTGGCAAGTTATTAAACCGTACTAATTATTATCAACGCGAATCTACCGTTGCGATATGTCTTTCTTTTTCTTTTTTTTTTTACTTACAACGGCACAAAGCGCGCAGTATTCCGACCGTATGCGGCCGCGAATTTGCCCGACTATTATAAGGGGAATATTAGAAGTGGAAGTGATTGGATATGGTAAGTGAAAGATACAATTTTATTAAATTCTATTGTAGCAGACACTATTTATGATTTTATTACGGAAAATATACGACATGATAATCGATACATAATTTAAAGTAGTAATTTATAAGTAGAAATGTTCGTTGTCTCACTTGTATCGATCGTTTCTACTTTTTGGGAAACTATGAGACAGATATTTCATTTCTGATGAATTTTAGAACGGTGTCAGTTAGTTTTAGATCATTAAAAGTTTTGAAATGAAATTTTTTTGTCGAAGTAATCGCAAAGTGAAATATTATAAGTGGAAGTGGTTGGCCGTGGTCAAACGAAGATAAAGCAAATGAAATTCCATTGTAGCAGGCCTATTTATGATTTTATCACAGAAAATGAACGACGTGGTATCTATAAGCAATTCTAGACAGTAACTCATAATTAATCAGAGTCCTTTGTATCTGATCGTATTTATCCGATTATTATAGTTAATACATGACATTGTCTACCTATGTAATTCAGATTAATAATTTATAACGAGAAAAGGTTAGAAATTATCATACTAGTTAAATTTAAATATTAGACTTTCATAGTAGGCATTTTATATCCTACGTATATTATAATATAAATAAAATTAATAGGATATTAGTTAAGTAGAAATGGGCAGAAATAATCAGACAAATTAGAAATAAATACTAACCTTTCGAGATGGTCATTTGGTTATATCACATTGTTATAATAAATTATACCGTATTAGCGCGTGACGAATATTTATTGCAATATTACAAAATATAAATTAATTAAAGTTTCAGCCAACTGCAACTAGCTGGCAGCGATCAGACTTTCAAATATATTTTTTTTCTCCTATCAGCAGACAAATACTTCACGGAACACGGGTAGAGAACGTTCGCCGACATTAAGAATCACGTTCCGCGAGCGAATTGATCTCGTCCGTGCCACGGCACTCGAAGCGAGCTGTATAATTAACTGATTAAACGTTGCAACCAGATTAGTCGGTACCCGAGTAAGCGATTCGAGACCAGGGTCGTAATTTTTCGTCAGATCTGGCCTGCGCGCCGGTTCCACGAAGCTGCAGGAAGCGAATCCGGAAAATCCAGGGGATAGACCGGAAACGGTGGAGTTGGCGAACGTGGGGGTGTAGGGTTAGCCGGTGTTCCGTCCCCCCCCCACTCCGTAAGGACGCGCGCCCGTCGGATTATTATATCCGCGGCGCACGCGAGACCCGATCGCGTGTTACCCCGAAGGACCGTATAATCCGGACATTAAGCGTTGTTTCTAACTGCTAAGCAGTCTGTTTAACTACTACTTAAATCAATGGATTAGGGACTCTTCTACGCCGCGGAATTTACGGGAAATTTATTCCGTTAGATCCCGTCCCGCGATTCCGTCCGTGAGACACGCTCCAATTTCGGGGAATTAACACCGGGACAATAATCGTTCATCGTACAACAATCTCCGTGGGTATCGGCCGATCTTTTTTTTTCCCCCCCCCATCCCTGTTTCGTGGCTTTACGAAATTACGGTTGAATTTATCCGAGGAGATATAAACGTCGGGGAAAATGTTCGGAATATTACCGAGGAAATACGAATTAGTGAACTCGTGTGTTAGCGGTTTGCGCTCGAAGCTACTTCAACTCCAAAATGTATCGTTTTCATTGGTTGCGTAGAAAATTGCGCTTGTTTGCTTATAGAGGACTTGTTAGTGCCCAGCACTAATATTCTTTATGACACGGACGTACCTGGTCGGCTACTTTCGAGTTTAGGATTTTCGCTAACGGCTGGCAGGCAATTTAGATTTAAAATAATATTCCTGCCGAGAGAACGCATACGTTATTTCTAGTTTTAGGATTTCGCTTCTCTCGGCCTCAATAGCCGAGACGTGTTATAAAAAAGGAAAGTTCCGAAGGGTAAGTCCCATGTTAGTTTACAACGGTGACCAGCCGTAATTACACCTGGAGGAATTTCTCGTTGAAAAGCTTTGTTAAAGGAATCTTTGTTAAAATATCGCTGTCGCCCCCACCTTCCATATAACAGCAACTTCCCAAAAGGACGCGCGATGGCGCAGGGGAAGGGTGCTTTCTCGAAACAGACTCGCTGGTTGGTTATTGTTAAAATCATGGAAAACCAATCAGCGAGTATTAGAAATGCGTGAGAGGGATGACAGTTTATCTCGACAGAAAACATTTGTTAGCATTCGAGGAAAACAGACCTCTTACAGTTGGATTAGATTGCGGGGACCTCAGACCTCCAAAGAAAAGGTGTATATAGTACGAGGCTAAATATACAATAAGTTTTTCACTACCAAATTCCGGACCTACTTTTAATACAGTCTACACATATAACGTCACAATTCATCGCTATTACTGACGACGCCGTGACGCCCCAACAGGACTTATATTTTTTCTTTATTTTTAATGTATCGCACGCAAGTTTGAATAATATGAAAATTATTTTGCAAAATAGTAGAGCAATTTTTAGTTCCGCTACTGAATGTCTAATCGAGTGCAAAAGGGTTGGTAGAAGCTTTAACTGCGTCTGGTTAATTTGCTAGTAAAGAGTTATAAAGAAATTGATGCATTGAAAATTGTCGTTGATATCGATGTATAAATTGTTGTTGATATTAGCATAATTTTGATATTGGCAGATGATTAGATTCATTTTGTAAAGAATTTTGAGAAAGTTCGGCTGAAGTAATAAGATTTTTGCAATAATTTGACAAGGAAAGTATTCTGAAAAATCAGTATTTCTTCTAATTTGTCTGGTTACAACAAAGCACTTATACTTTATATCACGATATTTATTTGAACTTTTTTTTATACGATTAAATTGATTTTCATTGATTTCCATTGATTTATATTTGCTAGTGCAAGGTATAATACAAAAGCGTTTTAGTGCATTTGATATAATATGATTACTAATAGTCATTTCTACTAATCGAATATGTTGTATACTTTATTACAACGATTTAATAGATAGTGTCTGCTAGGAAGTCTTATCAGAACATTGTTAGTTTTTCTACTGGCAAGATACTATAATGAATTGCATAGTTATATCGCATATCTTGTGCAATAACCTGGCATGTAATGTCTTTTGCAATAGACCATTATTAACTATGACATCGGCTGACCATTGGGAGTCGTATCTACTTAGAAATTACTATCGTGAATACCCTAATGTCGTCATGTCATAATTTTGTGTAATAGTTTAGCAGATATTGTTTGCTATAGAGGATTATTATTAATTTTAATTTTGTCTCACTATTTACTTGAACATTATAATATAGTTATGTCATATATATTCTGTAATAAATTAGTCTATTAATAATTTCGACTCCGTCTTATCATTGTTGGCCGTTTCTATTTAAAAATTACTATCTTTAATTATATAGGCTTTCTGCAAGTATATAATTAATTATAATTCATGTTGGCTTTGTCTGACTATCGTTAAGACATTACTACTTATAAATTACTGTTTTCGATTGCATAGCGTTACCATTTTCTGCAATAGCGTGACAGATAATGCCTGCCACGAAGCACTATTATTACTTTTTACTTAGTCTGACCATGTCCAATTAATTCTTTTTATAAAATATTCTTGACAATTTCGAATTACTACCAGAGGCTTGTCCTGTTATATATTGTCTCCAACAATCTGTTAAATAATATCTGATATAAACGAAAATGATAAATCTTCGCTATGCCTGGCCATATCTAGCCATTACTACTTGTACAGTAAACTAGCAAATTACAGAAAAGACTCAACAGCAAAGTGTAGCACTACCAACTATCATCTCGTCCACCCATGATCGACCATCTCCACTTAAAGCTCGCATGTCCCCGTGCAGTTTCCAAATTTTAGTCAAATCTCATACAACTTCCGCAACGTTGTGGCGCTCCCAGCGAGGTACATGTCCCATAATAATCTACATAAATTTTAATCTCGTCTGACCAGTGCTAAATTGCAACGGCAGACGTTCGCAACGGCCCTCCGACGAGAGGAGCGCGCGTCCCACAGGAATTCACAAGCTACTTTGCTTCGCGTACCGACGCGAACCGCCGCCTGTCTCCGTTCCGTTCTCTCCACCTCCGCGACTCAGGACCGCGTAAATTCGCGGACGAGTGTGCACAACCATCCGAGGACGCAATACGCTCCGAATAATCCGCGGATCGGTGCTCGTAAGAAACGCGGAACGCGGGATCCATTCATGGCCTGCTCGTTTCCGCGCCACGAGAACAATAACCCTCTCCGGCGGGCGCGCGCGCTTACGCTCTCGAGCGCTATTGTACGTGCCGGCACGTATACAAAACAGTCGCGCGAGAAAACGCTCCGCGAGGAAGAGCAATCTCGCCGGTCCGTTGTCTTTTTGTCCACGCTTTCTGCTCCCGGCTCCGCATTTTTTCTTTCCTATTTCCCCCGCCGCGTTTGATGTCCGCGCGATTGTCCAACCCGGGCTGGAAATTCACTGGAACAGGCGACGGACCCCGGTTTCCCGCTTTCTCTATAATCAACCAGGGAACAGGCACCGGAAGAACAGAGTCGAATCGTCAAAGAGATCGCGGGGAAAGTAGTTTTCTTCGGGCGCGCTCGTGCGGGCGGCCTTCGAGTGGCTTATTGAAAGAGGCTCCCGGATACGACGATTTTCCTGTTCGTTTAAGTAGGACATTCTGCGATACGAAGCCATTATTTTCCTCGCCCCGTGTTGGTTTCTGCCGCAAGTATTCTTCTACCGATGATTAAGTTTGCAAGATGAAGAAGGAACTGTTAAACCAACGTTTCGTCGAACGAATATCTTCCGGATTCAAGTGATCGCGCGGAACGGACGAAACTCTTGTTCAGGGTGAAACCAGCGTGAATTTGAAGACCGCGAGGTCTCCCCGTTCGAGAGATCTGAGATAATTGAGCGAACGATTTTGTTCCTCTTGATTTCGTCTTAGTTTAAGTGGTGAAGCGTGCGTTTGCATAATTCGCGGCGCGCGCTAAGGGTCGTTGGCGTAACTTTAGAACGTATTGTTGTTAACTTGTATTAAAAAAAGAAAACAACGCGAGGAAATGAAACTGGAGGCTTCACTCTATAAACAAGCTCGGGAAGGTTTCGCTATGATTATTCTTGTAGGTGTTATAGCAAGTTGAATATTTAGGTTTCTCGGTCTAAGATTTCAGCGAGTTTCTCATTTTTATCGTTCGTATGCTCGATAAGGTTACTTGCAAAAAGATAAATAAATAGCGCGCGGAAACAGAGCAAGATCGATCAATTATCCAATTGCAATACGTGCAGATTATGTTCATTAGTTTAATTAATTCACTCATTAATTGTAAGTTCATTCATTTTGGCGTGATCGCGCTAACTGCAAAGTTATTAGCGACCAGGTGTCTTGCAATTAACTATACCATAATTAACATGGAATTCATATTTTAGAATATAATTAACATTCATATTCGTTGGAACGTTTCGTTCTATTACTGCGTACAAATTGAGAACAACGCGAGTCGATTTAATTTCACAACAGAAGTAGCTATAAATTCTCCTAATTTATCAATGAGCCTCCTCTTTAATCTTCGACATATTAATTAACAATGAAGGATTTGTTTCCTATTTATGTGGCTATAATGAACCGTTTCTACTTGACCTGCTATATGTTTATATATTCGTTTAAAATTTTTTCTAGTAGAATTCAATTCATTTTCATTTCTTTTCTACGAACACATATATATTTTAAAACGTTCGCTATGAGAGTACAATATTTATTTTTAAGTTGCTTAACCGCTGCCAGATATTTCTACTCGTACATTATTATTCTGAACTTCGTAATAATGTGCTACGAATTTCGTAGAAATTTAGTATGTACCTTATTCTGTAATAATATGATAAAAAAATACGGAGCTGTTAATAATTAACAAATTCGAAGTAACTTCTTGACCCTTACATAACTCTCTAGCCCTTGCCAGAAATGGTATTATTATAGTATCTACCACCGGGAAGTCATTATGACTTCGGGTGGAATTCGAATTATTAAATAAATATCTGTTCTTACCGGCATGGATTCTGTAGAAATGTAATATGAACCTCACCCTGTTATAATTTAACAGAAAGTGTAGCGCTGTGGATAATTATAAACTTAATGTTGCTACTGGAGCGTTCAGAACCAGTCCGATCTCAAGTATAGCACGAGAAGCACATGAACCCTCCCTACATTATAGAAGAAAATGGCTCTCCATAACGCAAGCCATCAAAATAGCAGCAACCAACCAAAAACCCGTCTTCACGACCACGTTTCGAAACCAACGTAATCCGCACTTCCCAGCAAACAGACAAGTACCATTCAGCGAAAGATTCAAAAACATAGAGTCGGAACTGAATGTAAAGCTACGACCGAACGAAGCCTTTCAGAGCCGTTTCGCTAATTTTCCCCCTTGGATATTACACCCCATCTCACCGAACATCGACCTTGAAATCCACAACAAAACAGACACAAACCCACAACACTTTAAAACATTTGCCCTAGAATTCCTAAATAAATTCCCACGATACGCCCAAATTTTTACCGATGGTTCAGTCTCTAAAGCGGGTTCAGGCTACGCAACCGTTACTGAAGACATCGTCAATAAAGAAAAATTACCTCCGGATACATCTCCGGATCATAACTGCCGAAACAATCGCAATTCAGCAAGCCTTTAAGATCGCCGCCAACGGTTCCAACCAACACTACATCATCTTCTCTAATAGCAAAAACGCAATTCTATCGGTCACTGATAAAACAAGAACGGACGACCTAACATCAGATATTTTAGAAACAAAGCACGAAGCAACCGAAAAAGGGAAAAAAATTATCCTTGCCTGGATACCATCGCACGTCGGTATTTTTGGAAACAACCAAGCGGACAGAGCAGCAAAAGAAGCGACTACCCTATCACCGCCAAGAATCGTACACCAAACCACCCCAGCCGATCTTCAAAAAGTATTCAAAAAACGTCTCCTACCTCACTAAAACAACGAATGGAAGCACTTTGCAAGGCCGCACGCTCTAGAAGTCCACGAGGAAATCTTCAATCACAGCGAACCTCAACCGACAACAGCAAGTAGCGATAAACAGGATTAGAATAGATCATTCCAAACTAACTCACTCCTTTTTAATCTCCAAAACTAGTCCTCCACTATGCGATATTTGCAACTCCTGAATAACGATAAAACACATCCTTCTAAATTGTTCCAAGTACACAGAACTCTGCGCTAAATACAAAATGAAACCAAACCTCCACGATAACCATAACAACAGAAAGCAAATAAGACAAGTTATCTCATTTCTGAAAGATTCAAGCCTCTACTGTAAACTCTAATATCCCCAACTAAATGTTGCCGCCAATAACCGCAAGTGTAGTTGATGCGACGTAAAATACTAGTAAAAAAAAACTTAAAGTAACTTTCACGTTTTCAGTGATATTTGATCAAAAACCAAAAAACACTATACTTGTATACACCCATTTTTAATTATTTCTGATATAGAAATACCGAAGCAAGACGTTTCGTTAAGTTTTCGCACATATATCGCTAAAAATGTGAAAGTTACTGCGAGTTTACAATTATCCTTACCACTGTATTCATTTTTAAATATTAGTACTGCATTATTGCCATGTTTTTTATCTATTTTGTTTTGTCCAATGTTTTTTTAATCTTTTCCTTTATTATTTCTGCATATTATATCTATGTACTATTTATTTTTTTTATTTATTCACGCAATACGCGTTATCTTTGTAAATACTCCCGGACGTCTGATGAAAGCCCGGGGGAACATGATTTGATTAAAATAAATTAATTTATGAGCCGTATGCCTGATCACTGTCACCCATTTCTACTTAACCCCGTGCACTACAATAACGAGTCAGATTCATGGTGAAGATTTTATGCAAGCTCTACTAAATATGAATATTGTTAATTTCTCCTATATCGAAGTAAAAATAAATTTTCTGTTATCAAAGTATAGAGACGAAGGTAAAAAAAACACAATACAGGAAACAAAAATTGTCTGGTCCTATTAGGAAAATGATTAAGTACGAATAAGCGGTAATCGTCAGAGCATAAAAGGAGCGGTAGTGCAAGGGGTTAAAGTTGAGCACCATCGATAGCGTAGGGAATCGAATCGGACAATTATATCGCCCGTCAGTGACAATAATTTCCCCGTCGACACCTGTCCCACCTAATACCTCCGGAAACGATTCCGAACAACGTAAGTCAGTTTTCCGTCACATCAGCCACGCGCCATCAATACCGTGCCGCGGGGGTAGATAAATCCCGGCGTCCAAGTGTCAGGAAAGTGCAACGATATCGGATCCGCGGTAAAGTTGCAGAATCCGTTGTCATTCGGTCGCGGCCCGTCGCCGGAACTATCGGAAAAGATCCGTTAAACGAGCAGACACATCGCGTCAGGAGCTTCTACCTCCTCGACTTACTCGTTTGTAACGTCCCGTCGCGAAAGAATCGACTCCAAACGCGAAACGAAACTTCTCGCCGGGACGGTGTCTACGTGTCACGGGGAAAATTACTATGCGAGCGGAGACGACGACGGGAGCAGTTCCCTTTGGTTGTTGAACGCAACAAGATCCAACGGCCACGGTGTAGAATTTACAGCGGCGCGGCGTCGGGATGAAGTTCGCGAAGATAGCGTGACGCGAGCCTGCAGCCACGTAAATTACTGTATCAACAAGTAATGCCTGGCAAGCTGCGAGTTCGCGCCACCGACTCGAGAACCGGAAATTGCGTCGTCTCATCAGCGGCCATTAGTCATCTTAATCGCGACCGTCCATCTCATGCAAACCCTCGCGCAGAACGCTGCCAATTTCCCACCATGCTTGCCTAATTTCGAGGAACAGGTGCACGGAACCCGCTCGAAAAATCGGACGCGATTGTAAAATACGCCGCCTCAAAGACAATCGAATTTTTTTACGAAAGCGTATCTGTGCGATTTGTCGAACGTTTTCAAACGACTTTTTCCTTTGCGAAAATGTTTTACGAGGCTGCGTTGACGAGTTATCGATGATAAACGCGGGCCAATCGGAGCGCGAGCGCGGCTAACGAATCAGTCTAGCTTGTACGCGCCAGTTGCACTCGCGCTCCTATTGGCCCGCGTTTTTCGCTAATAACTCGTTAACGAAGCCATTCGCAAGATTCTCGTCGAGGGAAAAGTTACTTCGAATCGCACCAGCAATCACCTCGTATAATTATACTCGTGGGAGCACGTGTGTAGGTGTCGACGGAGGTGCCCATAGAATCACGTTCGAAGTATATTCGAACGTTGATCGGTTTTTGCAGTGGCTGCTTTGGAAAGTTTTCGACGTGACGTCGGGCGCGCGTCGCCGTCGAGACACGTCCCCGACACAGCAATAAATATTGATGGCGTCGTTTAAGCCGCCGCGCCTGAACGCGAAATGAAGTATGAAGGGGAACAGGTTGAACTGAATTTACCATAAATCGTACGTGCCGAGGACTCGAAATTCGCGATACCCAGTCGGAGACGACCCAGTAAGTAACTTTCAATAGCCGGGAGTTAAAGGAGACACAACTTTCCCGTTCGTTCTTTTTCTTCGACTCTTTTTACTTTGCTATTCTTCGCTGCAGAGATCCCCTTGCGCCGTCGCCTACACACCGTTCTTCTCGTCGAAGCTTGAACAGTCATTAGCTGTCTTTTTCAGAAAAAATTCATCCTCGAGAAATCCTGATCTCGCGAAAATAATTGGATTTAGGTTTTACCGGAGACTGAAGAGTGGAGTGGCGGTCTCTGAGATCGACTTTGACACGGATTCATGCCCTTACCGTGCGGCGGTCGGGTTTGTTCTGACCCGTCGCGCCGACGTCTCGATTTTTCATTTACAGGTTCGTCGGATGTTCGATGTAAGTCGCTGTTTGTTTAACAAATTACTGAATTATTACGAACAGACGTTATACGGACGTGATAGTATTCATTATTATATAGGGTGCTCTAAAAGAAATAGAACACGAATTAAATAATCTTGTTTTAAACATATATTCAATGTGTAATGCAAAAGTACAGTTATTCTTGTATATTGTGGAAATATGGTATTGGTATTTGATATTGTTATCTATTATACACGGTGTCTCTACTGAAAGCGAACGGTGATTAGACTGTTTTATTTTACAGAGTTTTGACGTATTCTGACACAGCAAAAACCCATTTAGCTTTCAGTAAATTCAGGAATTATGAAGTTTACTTTGTATGATTACACAGGGTGTCTCAAGAGAAATAGAACAGCGATGAATATTTTAGAAAGTTCCCAGTGCATGCTGAGTGCTACCAAGTTCCATCATTTTTATAGAATCAGATATCAATTAATACATGGGGTGTCCCAAATGAAGACGAATTATTTTGTAAAATTTCAAAACGTTCTTATTCCGTTGCAGGACGGAACTAGCCTTTACAGCCGTCATTACCATTCTAGACACCCTGTATCCGTTGTAGGACGAAATTATTCTTTACAGCAATCACTACCGTCATAAAAACACACGCATAGGACAATCTTCAAATAGTCTCAACGCATCCCTGGCCGGTAATGGCTCTAAAAGCCCGGTGCTTAACCTATTGTTCACTATTTCCGTCAATATACCCCACAGCTGGCCATCAGCTTTCGATATTTTGTCAAGTAGTGTATTTTATCTAACGCACAAGGCCTTTTTACGATTCATTGTCTGCTGTGATCTATCATTGGGACACGCGGATCCTTCGCGGGTACGAGCACTACCTGCGGGTGACTTTGAGTTTGGGGCGGTCACTTTCCTTTAGTATACGCTTTTCTTTTAACCAATCAATTTAAGACGACCGTTTCTCTTACTTCTTCTGAAATATTGCAAACTAGTGCCGCCAAGACCTCGCGGGCAGACCAGCTATGTTCATAGTGTGTCGAGGAGGTTTAATTTCCATCCGAGCAATCGCATGGACCCGCAAGAGATCGAGCCTTGCGCTGGTGACCCCACCTCCTCGTGGCCCCCGTTGGTAACGTCGCGCCTCTAATGATTCGAAAGTGTGATTGCAGGCGCGACGGATAAGTGGGTCACTTCCATCTTTGGGATGGTCTTCTCCTTGGATGATCCTTCACGGGTGGCACGGGGGTTTTTCCTAGTCCAGCCTGCACATTTTCCAGGTGCGCGTGCACATCTTATGTCAGTGGTTTATCGCCCCAACATCGCCGGCATAGGCTAATTTGTAGCCTGGTCCGAATGAGCTAGCGCTTGCGCTCAATATGAAGCTCGGATACACACTATAACACTATAACTACGAATCCGCTTGTTCCATGTTTTAATATTAGCTTGTCCATTACTCTCATCTGTTACTTATTCGCAGTATCACAGTCGACTTATAGTATTCGCAGAATCAACATCATTTGTAAAATCTATTTTCTGTTATTAAGTGTTAGTATAATAAATAGATTTTGTTATTGTACATTTGCATCATTCAATTTTATCATCCCTGTCATTTGAAAGAGTCACCGGGAACCGCGTATCATCGAAACAGTCGTGTGTGCGCGGAGGAACAATTTTAGCTACAGGCAAACATTTAGCTAAAAGCAAGGCTAATATATTGATAAAATTTCGTTGCACATTATCTAAGTTGAAAGTCCAATGAAAATTCACGAACCGAGACGTACTATATTTTCGCCGAATATACGCGGTGTCCCAAACGAAAGATATCAGCACCAAAATTCATCTAAAAATCATTCGCCACGTTCAACTCGAACACCAGACATTTGGAAATCTCGGACATAAAATATCGTCTGCCACCTCTACAGGATGTTCAAATTGAAAAGGAACACCGTCGAGGCGATCTCCGCTCGCAATTACATTCACGATCGAGACTGTAATATCGTCGACGAATCTAGAAACCTAGAAGTTGGCTGCTAACGGCGGTAAAGGGTGTCCCCGAAGTAAAGTCTCGCTAATAAGATAATTCGATTTGGTTCTTCGGCGGAATTCCCAGAGCGGCGGAGGATTTGCGATTCCGTGGACGAGTCCTCCGGGCACGGCGCCGAGATGGCCAATTCCGTGGGTCCGGGTAAAAATTCACGGCGCGGGACCCTTACGTAACCGACGGAAACTATCCGTGAAATCTCGCCAATTTTCCCAGGGCGTGTCTTCCGAATTCTCGTGTAACAAGCGGCTCACGTGACCGCGGTACGAATTCCGGCGAAGTATTCACGAGATCTCCGCCCCCTCTCCTCCACCGAGGAACGGTTACCGAGGCGGTAACCAGTGTAGTGCGAACTCAGTCGCCTTGATTCAATAGCTCCATCACCCCGTCTCCCGTCGAGCTGTGTGCTCTCGATACTCCGTCAATAATAAGCGTGATGCTCAACGGCAGATTGAATGTTTGCCGCGCGATTGATCCCGCGCGATAACGGTTGGACGCTGACCCATTTGATCGTCGCGCGTCAAAATCGCGGGAAAACAAATCGTCGTTGTTTCACCGCGTATGATCAATTAATTAATTTGATACATTTTCCGCAGTAATTGTCAATCAAATTTGACAGCTTGGCATTCCGTTAATTCGTGTTTATATTTGTTTAGCAAAAGTTGATTATAACGATATAATTATTAAGAAAATTTCGGAGTTAATTGTCATTGTCTTGATTCAATGATTTAGTTATTTGTATGATTTTTGTAAGAAACCTTCAATTTCATAATACACTCCCAAACGAAAAGATAGCACGCGTGTGCTATCTTTAATTCCGCATTGTGTAGTTAAGATAGCTCGAAAATTCTGAATGCTATGTAAACCCCACGTCGTATGAATATGAAACCATAACATGTCTTCACTTGACTTCAGCGAACTTTGCGAAGTACGAGAGTGATTTTAATGTTTAATTGAATATTATAATTGAATATTACACATTCGCAAGTTGTAAAAAATATTTATATTGGTGTTCATGATTATATTGTTCGATTAAATAACATACTGCCGATTTTAAGGAATTTTCGGAGTAACATTAATACTGTTGATATGAGGTGAAACATATTCAACGTAGTTCCAGTGTTTTAATTTCGGGTGAGGAAGGAGCTAGAAATAACGTTACCATACATGAAAGGGATTGCAGAGTGTAATTTCCATATCTCTTGGTGAATAATATTCAGCAATATTAGAGCATCATTTGAATTTCTGGCGTGCAAATCGCGCCGTGTTCTACTCAAATCAATGTAATTATTAGAAATGGAACTAGGTACGTTTAAATTTGCAAATCGGCAGTGGAATACGTTCGTGCGTGGTCTGCCAGTGTCTGACTGAGATGTTTCAATAGAATATGTTCGAAACTGGTAAAATAACGTTACACACCCGTTAAATCATTTTTTAGAAATCACAATAATTTTAAAGAAATGATAACAATTTTTAAGAAAAAGATAGTACATATTAATAGTTATAATATATATTATATTATTAACACGACTAATGCATAAATATTGTCATACAAGAAATATTAAATTTTATTCGGCAACGTTTGTTATGAATTTAATTATCCGTTGATTAATTTCAAGATATTGCAAAAATTACAAATCCTTTTTCATATAAATATCTAGGAATCGATTAAAATTGCGTAAGGAAGATTGCACATAAAATTCGTAAACAAAACAAGAGTTAAACGAATTTATATTATTTTATATATGTAGTTTTATATGTGTTTGTAATTTTTATTTCACTGCACAAGTGCAAGGTGTGGTAATTAAAACGAAATTCATTGTTTTCTCTATTTTCACAATCGAAGTATAGACAAATTTCAATTTTCCATTCTAGTAATTCATAATTGTATCTCTAATTCTGATTTTTAAATATGTAATTTTTAACTCTTATATTTAACGTAAGACAATATAAATGGATGTCAATTATATTATTCAACATTGTAAATGATTATGAAGTATATTATTTAGCAT
This sequence comes from Augochlora pura, assembly GCF_028453695.1. NCBI lineage: Eukaryota > Metazoa > Arthropoda > Insecta > Hymenoptera > Halictidae > Augochlora > Augochlora pura. The sequence goes on along the minus strand of NC_135778.1, from coordinate 31,247,233 downwards.
TATAAATCATTGTAATTCTACTATGAAACGATGTAGCTTTTAAGAATGTAAATAATTTTCAATTGTACTATTTAAACGCGTAAACGATTTTGAATTGTATTATGTAATAATGTGCATAATCTTTCATTCTCCTTTCCCACGACGCAAGTAATTTTTGTTCCACTATTTAAAACTACAAATAATTTATAATTCTACCATTTGACAACGTAAATAGTTCTCAATCCAGAAATGTGGATAATTTATATTATTAAAGACCAATATTGTTTATAAATTTCATGAAAGATATTAATTTTCATTTCTAAAAATGTGAAAAGTCTTTGACAATTATTTAAGAATACGAAACAATTTCACCTTCAAAAAATCCAGGTAATTTTCAATTTCGTCGTGGCATCTGACTTACAAAAAATAATGTTTTCCAAATTTGAATCCGCAAAACTGAAATCAACCGGAAAGTGGCCCTTTTCCACGAGACACCCGGTGCACGAACAGAACCATAAAAGAGCCATCGAATAAAGCGCACGTACAACGGGCAGCTTTGATTAACCTGCAAACAAATTAAGTAACAAACAAAATTACGGCGGCCGGGAGCGTGGAATGTCCGCCAAGTTTTAATTAACCACTCAATTAGCCTGTTCAAAGGGGTTCCGAAAACCGTAGGCGAAAAACCGGCGAGAGAGGGAGTAGTTTAAGGGCGAGTCTAGCGGCGGAAAGTTCGGCCGGCGAAGTTTGAGGCCAGGCCGCCCGGGGAAAATTGTCAAGACCCGACACGTATTCGTCGCGGGAACTTTTCCGGCGCGCGATTTCATTCGAGCGTTTACCGGCGCACGATTTACCGGGAAAATCCTCGGAAACAACAATCCGCTTGGAAGAACCTGGCAAATGACTCGAATCATCCTACGACTGCGATTCCCGAAGCAATTGCTCGTGAAACAGCGCTTATACGATCATCAAACGAAATCGTCCGCCTCTCGTACGCGATTTCTCGGTATAACGAATTTTACAGGTCATCAGAGGACATATGCATTCGATTATTGCGTAGAACTCAGATTTCCGGGTTTAAGAAAGCTTCATACGGAATGGGGGTTGCACATTGCGATAGAATGACGAAATTCTCGGTAAGAATTAATTCGCAACGCAAGAGGTTTAACGAAATTTTAAAAGAAAATTAACAAAATCGAATAAAGAAGCTTTTTATAAAATATCTGAATTACTTTACTTGCAAAATATATCATAAATAAAAAGTACAAGTGCTTATCGAGAAATATATAAAATTAAGTATGGTAGATAATTGCAAGAAAACAACTAATGAATAAAACGTTGGACACTGGTAGAAGAAAAGAATCTATTTTCAAAAACAGTAGAGGTTAAAGCACTCTTCAAAACAGTCAGAATTTCGTGCGAAAATGTCCACTGATTTACATTTTACAAAATATTAAAAACGCTTGTGTCATATGCAAGATACCAACACACTCCGTAGACCATGTATCTAGCCCCGTACTACATAAAACCCCCTCAAATGAGTGTAGATAGGCAATCGTCCGATTTGTTCATAGAGATACAGCGTTTCAGATACGGCCAGCTTTCTCGAACAATATATTCGTTAATATTTGAAGAAATACATCCGAAGGGAATGGAGTTTTTCCGTGCCGGTTTAATTGAAAGTGCGAGCAGTGTTCTACAAATTAGCCGTCGAGCTTAATTATAGAAACGGCTGCAACGCGGCGGAACGACGTCACAAAGTGTTCGATGGTAGACGGCACGGCTAAGACGAAGGTTACGCAGGTTAATTAATAACGAAGGAGAGCCGAGCTGGTACCGGGGCTCTCCGTTAACAAGTGAAATAGCGAACATAGGCTACCTGTTGGCTGCGCCGCTGTTGGCCACAGAGCCGAAGAAACGGATCTGAAACCGTCCTCTCTCCCGTCCGCAAGTTCGGTCCTCGCGCGGCTTCCATTGTCGCGACATCTATGACGAAGAAATTAAATAAAGCTCGGCCGTTCCCCGCTGAATGGACGTCGAAACTTCCGAGAGAGGCGAGTTGTTAACAGAGCCGTCTCACATATTCCACGCAGTTCCCATGTTAATTCCGAAGTTTCGGCGCGCGCTCGCGCCTCTTGTTCCACTCTCGTTGTGTCTGAGACAAGGCGCTGAGACGTAGACTGGTTTATCAAGCGACATACAGAGCCTAAGCAGTTAAATAACGCTCCAATTACCAAAGCTGACTACGGCGACTTTCGCGAAGATTAACGGTAGGAATAATTGCTGTAGTCACGTAACTTTGACATTTTCGTTTTTGAACACCCTGTATATGTTGGTTTCATATCATATATCCAAATGTTGAGTACATTGAGTACATCGAATTCTTACAATCCTACTAACCCGTCAAGAATAGAATTGCCTTTTCCTACAGTTTCCCATCAGGATCATTCCTCACAATTTACACGAACGTAAAGAAAATTCAAGTTGCTCCGTTACAAAACATGCGGAAGCAAACTTTTCCTTTGTATCGCCCTGTACAAAGAATTATTACAATCTGATTTAGCCTGTTCAAAGAAGAATAACATTTCTTGCAATATCGTTTTAACAACACAAGTTTCGTTGAAAAATATAAATAACCAAATATTTCTTTTAAATCGCCCTGTATCCAAACTTTTACGAAGCCAATTCACCCACCAAGAATAAAGTGACGTTTCCTAGGAAGCCATGTTGAGTCCTGGGCATAGGGCCCAAGGACGATCTTCAAACAAGGAAGACCAATTTACAGTTTATGATGCTAGCAATGGTAAAAGGCTATTTTTGAGGAACCGAACCATCAAGTAATTTTAATATTTCGCGCGACGCATGGTAATCGGTTTACAATCTCTTGTTTTAGGGTCTCAATAGCAAACGCTGGCATCATAAACCTCAGGGATTTCCAAAGGGCTCCGCGGTTCATTCAGACCTGGAGGAAATCCCTGTTAAACGTTGCTGAAACACCCCCTACCACAGAGTTCCTTCCTATCCCTACTTTAGACATTTTTTCCACTTCCACCAAATGCCACCTGCGACCGAGCTTTCGTAAAAGCTAGTACGACAACAAAATACCAGAATCGAATAGTTAATAGATCGTACACATAACAGAATCGAACATAGTATAGAGCATATAGCATAGATTCAGACGATAGAGCTGTCGTAGAATTCTAAAACTTGAGATCAAAGTGTATTATAGTAGGCTAAATAAGTTTTGTGAGTGAAATTCCAAGTCAACATTTTAATACAGTCCACACCTATAGCGTCATACTTCGTCGCTAATACTGATCGACGCCGTGACGCCCCAACACGAAGGTCTCTTTTGAGTGATCCTGTAGACAGATTCGAGGGCCTCGGCCTGAAAGGAAAATCTTTCTAAACGTTACAAGCAATTTCCATGAGGAGGGTCGACACTCCGCCGATTGCCTCGGAATTCGCACCATTAACCTTGATCCCCGCCCCCTACAGCATCTGTCAAAACCGTGCGCGACCGACACGCCGAGGTCCCCTTTTCACCGGAAGGATTCACAGACCCGGCGTATTCCACCGCGTTGAAAGTTAATCAGCCGTCCTATCGTATTTTTCCAGCACTCGTCCCCCCCCCCCCCCCCCTCTCCACCTGTCCGCCATTCAAACCAGAAGCCGCTCCGAAGACGATTGTAGAAAAAAAAAACGCGATGGAAGATTCATGCAGTCTCGATCCGCTGGTACAAGAGATCCCCTTTTCCATCTTGCCTGCGAATTTGTTCTAGGCCTTCCCACTTCCTGCCCCCCCCCCCCCCATCAGCATATGCGGCGAGTGTCTGCCCGCATTCCCCTTGTTCCGTTGAAATATTCAACGGACCGCAGCCGAAATTATAACAGTTCGAACCGGTGGCCGACCGCGTCGGTATCCAGTAAGCCCGATGTTTGAGTTCATCGGGCGGAAAACGAGTACTGAGAGATCTGTATAGCCCACCGGCGTAGAACTATCGTTGATAATTAATTTTGCGGCCATAGTTGGACGACTGATTCGCGTGCCCGGCGATTGAGCGGACATACCCGAAACTTGTACCAGTATCGGCGAATTAATTACGCTGCGTTACACTTTCTCGCTTTCGTCCCTTCCGCCGGATCGCTGCGTCTTAATGTCTACAGGCTGCACGAAAAGTTCATCGAACGAATAATGTCACGTAAATTTGTATTCTGGTTAATGGACGTTCTAGCTTTCTCGTTCGTCCCTTTGCTCGGATCGCAGTGTTTTAAAGGCTACAGGGTGTTCCAAAAGTTCATCGTAACTCTTCCCTAACTATGGCGAATGGTTTCATATTTGATGAATAGCTCTATGTAAATTTGTATTTAGGTCAACAAGAATCTAATTTTCTCTTGTTCGGACATTTCGTCGGGTCCGCGTGTCTTAGCACCTACAGCAAAGTTTGTACAGATTAAATTTAGATTTGGTAACGAGTGTTACGATAATAAAGTATGAAAAAAACATTTTAACAATAATTTTGGAAACAGCCATTGAATCTAGTATTTTAACCGCGTATAAGATTAAAGAAGTTGCGATAAAATGTAGAAAAAACTCATGAATTTTAAAATCACAGCAGTATAATATCGAAGTGTTGGACATTTTACTGATACAACATGAAGATTACGTCCCTTGAAAATATTAAAATTCATTAAAATTCAGTTAATCCTACTATATTTTAACGAACCAAGTGAAAAAAATTCACGTAAACAATGAATTAAGAGGAACTACGCTAAGTAAAAATTGCTACCAATTATTAAGTCGATGTTAATTAAAGCTTTTCTGTGAGCAGTTTACACGGTATGCTTGAAGTTCGCTACCTGTTAATTGGAGAGAAACAGAAATGCTTGCGAAAACGAATCGTTGCATAAGCGATGCCGATCGAGCGTTACGCTAACAAGTGTCGCAATGTAGACGGGGCAAATGAAAGCCGACAATTAAATACGTGTCGTTTCATCAGAGCCGGCTTGCGAAAAAAGTGCATGCAGGCCCCGTTTCCGACCGAATAAATCATCGATTGGCAGACGAGGAGTGAAAAGCATCCGACGGACGTTCAATCAGCGACAGACGAGCTCCTGGAAACTGGTCGATTGCTCGTTAATCAATCTGTCGTTCAATCGGGGACATTCGCTTGTCTTCATTGGATGAAAAATGCGCGGGTCCCGTGTCTTATCGCCGCCGGCCCCAAAGGAATTTCAATTTCACTTCGACAAATTTTCAACGGCCGGCATTTTGCTCGACAAATCATCCGATTAAGTAATCGCGGCTGCTATTCCGTACAGTCCCGTTAAAAAGCTCGACGACCATCAACGTCGCGTATTTCAAGATTTTTATAATCCTCTATAATGTTCCCATTTTTCCGCAAAGCTCAATTTGTAAGGTGTAAGGGATTTCTGTCTATAACGTCGCGTATTTCAAGAGTTTGGTCATCCTCGCACCCACTTATTTAACATTACAAAATAAATTTAATTTTCGTTCGTTAATTTTCGGAAGTTGCCTTTCGTAGTACAAATTTTGGATTTAAGGGTGGAATACATTACTGCCCCTCTATAACGTCGCGTATCCAATAATTTTGGTAATCGTCTGCAACACCCTCATTGTTCTAATATTGCAAACTGAAATTCCTTTTCATCTGTCAAATCGCGAAGCTCAATTTGTAGGTCCGCTTAAGGGTGGAAAGTAATTTTGTTTTTCTCTATAATAACGTGCATTTCAAAATTTTAGTAATTCTATGTAATATTTCCATTTTTCTAACGCAACAAAATACAATTAATTTTAGTTTGCCAATTTGTAGTCACTGTAAAAGTCCGCTGAAGTGTGGACAATGTTTCTGTTCCTCTATAACGTCGCGTACTTCAAGATTTAAAGTAACATTAATTGTCAGAAGTTATCATTTAAGATTTCAAACACTTGTTAAGTAGTTTACTTAAAATTTAATTTTGCTAATAGTACACGTTTAAATTGATTATCATTCGACAATGCACAAAATCATACTTTTACGAGTATTGCAGTTCGCAGGTAAAATTTATTTGTTATCACTCTCTATAATGTCACACAGCCTTGAAACCATATGTCCAGAGAATAGAACATCGCATGTAATAAATAATTCGAAATAAACGCACACGAAACAATTTATGTGATTAATTCGTAATTTTCCCCTAATTACACAACACTTTCCTTCTCAATCAAGAATTAGGCCATATTCCATTAACATGAGAGAACTACCCTATACACATTTCGAAGGGGTTCAAGATGATTCCCCCAAGATAATTTGATTACAAATTAGATCATTAGATTACCCTGTTAGAAGTAACAAAGTAAAGTCTGACTTTAAATCCCTTTTATCCATAAAACAGAAAACTCTAAACCGTCATCTACGGACAGAAATTGCGTCGATTTCTACATTTAATTACAAGCAAATTTCCTATCCTGTATTAAATAAACAATGCGTATATTAAGCATAATATCCTGCGTAATTAAAACTTGAACACACATAAGTATTTTCGTTTTAATTGCTTCCCCCGTAAGTGATCGTTATCACAAACTATCCATTATCTCACGTATTTTGTAAGATTAATCAGCGAAAAAATTCATACACATTGCGCAATGCATGTACTTTCGAACAAGTCGCTCGTTTGTAAAAAATGTTCATCGACTTTCCCGGAAAAAATTTGCGAAGATCAGGTCGTTTCCAGATAGTTAGGTAGACGTTAATTGCCCAGCGAGCGTATTAATCAAACGGCCTCGCTCGCGGACCAATAACGTTAGTGTATTTAAACGGCGAATTCGATAAGTGGCAATTAGCATCGCGGATAATAAACGTTTCTCGTAATTCGTGGCCCCGAGAGGCGAAGGGGACAGAAGTCGAGCTTGAATTTATTCGGTAGAATTAAAATTATTGGCCGGTAAATCAGCGGCGCGGACAGTCTGCGGCCGCATAAACAACAATTACGGAGTCTGGGGTACCCGATAAACAACGATTAATGACTAGATAAATAATCCGCGTGGGTGGGAATCGGTAGGGCGTCACGCGATTTCGTTACATTTCTAATTACACGGCCCGGTTCCCGGCGAGGGGGTTAATGGGCCGCGGCGATTAACGCGAATCGTTTTATTAATTGTCCGCCATTTCGGATTTCTTCTTCGCCGCTAATTAGCCCGGCCGTGGTCGAATAATTAGTTCTTGGCCGCTAATGATACGTGAAGGGGCCGATTAAGAGTATAATGACTTTAAAGTCAGGTTAAAAAGACTTTCTTCGTGCCACCAAGATGGCAGATCGCAAGATGGCGACGTGGATGATCGTATTCTCCCAATTAATCCTTGGTCAATAATTCGAGCACCGTGGAAACTGTGGCAAAGATTCGAACTATAACTGTTACGACGGTTCCAATTAACATAATGAACACTTTTGTAGAAGATTTTCTAAGAGAATATTACTTGATGTGAATGTTAAAGAACTTTTTAAAGGTTAGGTTAACGAAAGCCAATTTCTGTGCACCGGTTTATGACGATTGGAATATAAAGTATATATTTGTAGAGGAGATTTAATTAGTACGTTTTATTAGTTCATATTTAAAAATAGTTTGTTGTAAAATAAGTAAACTACGATCTTTTAAGTACATTCTTATAGTATAGTATAAATTATTGTGATAATGGATCTTTAATCTCAAAGATTTTCCCAACATTTCAGTTGCATGGATGGCAGAAAAGTATCGTACGCTCTGAAAGATGCTTCTATAAATTAACACACGTAATTAATTTACGGTGATTTTTATCGTGAGAACATTCATATTTTATAAAATGCATAAATGTTACCGTGCAATCGAGGCATTAAAATCCACGAAATTTATTGTTGCAAATCGTTATTTGTTCCAACGATAAAGTAATCCACAAACATCGTATAAATATAAATCGACTGTCGGCATAAAGTAAATTAAAATCCATCAAATATTCCGCCAAATATTTTCGCAGAAATATGAAAAAAAAAAGAGTGTCGGGAGAGCCTGTCGATTTGCTGGCCAATCAATGTCGGTGAAAGTGGGAAAACCATTTTTTTTAAATGCTGCGGGCGCAACAGGAAATATATTTTTCCGATCGCGTAAATCATTTTATTATTTTATCGAGCAGTTATTACGTCGGTGGAAAAAAAAGAAGAATATAAAAGAATCAGAAGAAGCTAGGAAAAGTGGCGGCCGCGTTTAACGGAATGGTCACGTCCGGATGACAAACGGGGAACGCACGCCGATCGTCCGAGAAACCCTTCGAACCGTGTCGAGTCGTAAATCGAGTGCCATTCGAACCGGAGGAGCGTCCCGTTTCCTGAGAACTTATGTGTCCCATTGGAGAAAGGCGTTCGCCGGAAGATGGCTTTCAATTAGAGGACGAGCGAAAAAATTGATCGCCCGTTCGTTCGGTCCGACGGGTCGTCCATCCGCGGGGATCGATATACCTCGAGAGCCCGCCTCACGAGTCGTTCACGTTCCGTAACCAGTCGGCCGAGAAATTAACCCCGGACGCGGCGGTGACGGGTCGATTTTGACCCGTCGCTCGAGAAAACATTTGAACAGTGCGCTCAAGAAGATCGGCTTTGAATCGGACTCTTCAAACGGATGAAATTTAAGAATTTTTTAGAACTGAAGGTAGCAACGTTTTCCTGTGGAACTTTGCAGAGCTGTTTAACTCATTCCGTGCCACGTGTACCACTGATAGTACACGCTTAAGTATCTATACAATGCGTTAAAAAAGAATATTTTACGACAACCTAGAATCCAAGAAATAATTTCAAGGGTATATTTAAGTTAAGGTTAAGGGTATATTTAAGAAATTCATTTCTTTTTTACAAAGTCAGTAAGTTTCTCTTGCAAATTAACAGAGTTATTTATGTATACAGATCTGATCTATGCTTTTACACGTTTGTGTATTACTATTTGTTTTATTAAAACGACAATTAGTGTTTGGACATCCTCGAAACCAGCAATGCTACATGTAATTAGGGGCAGGTACATTTAATAATGTGGTGTCGTTATGTAAATAATTATGTAACGTTTCGTCTGGACTCGTGTGCAACGTGCAGGCCGCTAAATGGTTTATTTACCTCTAATTATTCTGTGCTACAGCTCGTCAATGATTTAATATAACGTACCATTAGATCACAGCACATTAATAAGTAAAACTTAGTCGGTTTAGTGAATTATTAAATACGCAGCGACGGCGAACTTAATAATTATGTTAGCCAGCCGATTAACTTCGTAATTGAGCGGTTACTAAATTAATTTTCTCGCGGCAACTACAATTTAGAATTAAATGTTTCTATAGTTCTATTAACGTAAATGTTATTGAGATTTAACGAGAAATGTTGACAAAGTAGCGGGTCAAATGTTCGAAAAATATGTTTTATATTTCCTTTCTCTTACAGGAATATTTATATTTTAATTATATTTATACGTTTATTTATTTATAGTTTTTTACTCTTATAGGAATATTTATATTTTGATTAGATTTATATTTATTTATATTTTCCACTAACTCTTAGGGGAATATTTTCAATACGCATCTATCGCTTACAGGTGACATTGTAGAAGTTGCAGAAGATAAATTATTAGGTTAATATTTTCGGTGAAAATCCACAATATAATTGAAAACTATGCTCCCGAAAATGGTGGTTTCATCAAAAACAACTCTTGTCGTATTACATAGTAAGTTTTATATAAAAATCAAACGAACGTGTAGCCATTAACAGCAGCAGTTGCCTTTGCTTTAAGCAGAAATATCAAACCGTGGTCAGACACCAATTCAAAGGTAATCTCCTCGTACACAAAGCCTCTTGGAAAAAAAGACAATTCTACAGAATACGCTCAATTTGATACCGAGAACCTGCGCTCATTAAAAGCAATGATTACGCCTTTGTTTTCCGTAGAAATGCCGGGCAACGGCCAGACAATTTCCTCATATAATCAAGAGCAATTTTCTCGAAAATGAAGTCTTTTATGAAAAATCTTCTTCGCTCTTAATTAACTCACTATTGTACGAAGAATCAGCCTATAGATATTAAAAGCCGTGGTTCATAGTAATCGTCTATCCCACCCTCGTTGCAATTAATTTTCTCAGAAACGAAGCCTCTTGTAGAAAATCTTCTCTGCACATAATCGATCTATTTTTCATGTAACTAATCCACTATGCAATCGTTCACAGTCGTCTTTGTTTTACGTACAAGCGTTTTCTCTTCTCCATTAACTGAACTACGTTTTCTCAAGAAAGAAGCTTTCCTCGGAAAATCTTTCGTCCACCTAATCGAACTATTTTCATACAAAGGATCACTATTTAATCAACGAAAGCTGACTTTGCTTTAGTTATACGTTCTTTCTTCGTTCTTCACCTGAGTTTAATCTTACTTGAAAAATTATATACGGGGTGTACTAAAATTATGTTACTTACAGGAAATAAAGGGTTGATAAGATCATATGAAGCATCTCTTTCTTTAGCGGAATTGCAATGCGCGGCTTCGTTTACGAGTTATTAACCCAAATCGGTGACCAATGAGATGCGAGATCCGTTGGCGCGAGGCGTCCTAGCCAATGAATGTAACTGAAAAGAGTATTGAAATAATTAAATGCAGAAAATAAGCTCCATATTATTATTATAAATTACCAAATAAATATAAAATTTATTCGTCTTAAATGATTTTTCTGAGAAACAAATACCTCCAGGGGGAAATCTCTGCACAAAATGAATTAACTTCCGCACGAATAATCGCTATAAAATCACTAAAAGCTGCCTTCGTTCGAAACGCTCGTTCTAAAACCGAATTTACCTAATAACGAAGACTTTCAGAGAAAATTTTCCCCTCCAGATGATTAATTCATTTTCCCAGGAAGAATCTCGCGCCCCGGGGTCGACCGAGATGCGAATTTTGCTGCGTGGCGCGTATAATTCACGGAACTAAGAGGAGGCGCGTGTAATTAACGGAACTAAGAGGAGGCGCAGGAATCTTGAAACCGCGCGGCCACGTCAAAAGTGACCGCAGTCCAGTTGCTATGCAAAGTTCGAATCTCTGTGCCGCTTTGTCAGTGCAACTGCTATGGCGTGGCCGACGGTCCTGCCGATCCCATACGACCCGGGGGCTGTGGATTTGTCGCGCGCAGGCTACGGGTCGCGACGCGTCCGCTGCAGAAAATTAGAGCATGCGGTGTGAATGACGGGGTCGCGGCGGTAATTAATATCGGTGAAATCGTTGGTACATATGTGCTGCGGATTATTAACACTGTACACGTGTATTTAGGCGGCGGACGAATTATTAACTGCGACTATTCGACCGGCCATTCTTCTGGAATGGCCATTCTTCTGGACTGAATTTTTCGGATCATCGAGTCAAAATTCGGATGCGTAACTCAGACATGCATAAATATTACTACGCAGTTTCATTAAAAAAATATTGTTTCGTTTATGAAAGCCAAATTACCAAAGTGTACATTCGGTTGCGTATAGTATTGCAAGATTGTGCGTATTTGGGGATTTTTTATAAATTTTTAATGAACGGCAGCAACGTGTAAAAATTCGAAAATGCAGCTTAGATGTTTGTAAATATGTTTGGAAAGTTTGATGAAAAATTATACTTTAGTTTACAATAGAAAAATTGCTAAAGTATATACGTCTTTTTTGCTCCTTCTTGAGGGTTTACGCTAGCTAACGTCGGTCGGGAGCACGGTCCCGCGATCATAATATAAAAATGTTTAGTCTTCCGACGAACATCAGCCTAAGGGCTGAGACCATCCGTTTCTGAGTCACTGTATCATCCGCGGTGTAGGCCCCCACGATTCGAACATAAAAATGTTTAGTCTTCTAACGGGCGCCAGTCTAAGGGCTGGAATCACCTGTCACTGTATCATCCGCGGGATGATCTGGTCACGTAGGCCCAGTCCCCACTATCAAATTTTCTAGTTCAGCCGCATATAAAAAGGCTAAGATTTTTCTTCTCATCGGGCAGTTTCAAGTCAAATCGCGACGCGAGACGTAGCAAGATCGAGCCGAGGTCTCCTTCGAGCAATAGTTAACCCCCGCCGACTTGGTGCGTAAACCAGGGAGCGTGTCCTAGGACTGTCGCGAAACTTACACTACACTTGCACACTTGTAATAGACTGAATTTGTTATATTATATTAAGTTTACTTGCAATTCAGTGTACAAGTTATTTCATTCCATTTCCCAGTTCGAGTCAGTTGTTGGTAACGATCCCACAAAGATACACTTTTGCCGCTCAAAGTGTATCAATTAATATTTCTTTGGAAGTTACGAGGCCAATTAGAATCAATTCAAAACCTCATTACCCAATTAGTGGCGACCCGGTGATGAAAGAGGCATCGGCGAGTCCACGAAACCTTATCCTACTAGTGGCGACCCGTTGATGAAAGAGGCAACGGCAAGTCCACGCATTTCTTTCAAAATATCCGCAACTGGCCCTCGGTTCGTAACAATAGTTTGATTTTTATAGTATTGCAATGTGTCTTTGGGGATATTTTAAATAAATTTTTAATAATGAATAGCAGCAACATATAAAAATTGATAAAGGCAGCGTGGAATTCGTAAATAAATCTGGAAAGTTTCATAAAAAAATATTATTTGTTTATGAAAGAAAAATTGTCAAAATTTGATTGTGTATAGTAATTTAATTATTTGTGTATAGTGGTGTAACTTTGCAAATTTTTTTTGCATACTGTCAATGAAGGTAACATCGTCAAAAATTTGTCAAACGTAGCTTAGGCATGTGTGAATAGCTGCGGTAAGTTTAATAAAAAATATTATCCAGTTTGTAAAAAACATATCCTGAAATACAGTACTAATTCTGTATACTGCTGCGAGCTTCTGAACGCCGGATGAATAATTATCACATTGTTGATGAAGATAAGTACATATAAAAATTCATAAGCACAGCTCGAATATGCATGGAGTTTACAAAATCTCAAAAATATATTATATAATTTCTCAAAGAATAATTCGCAACGCAAGAACACCGAAAACTTCCAGAGAATAATTATCACGTCGTTAACAAAGATAATAACATATACAAATTCATAATAACAGCTCGAATGTGCATAAATATGTCGGGGAGATTTCATAAAAATATGTAATTTGGTTTACTGAAGAGAAATTTAGTGCAGTGCAGTGATCCCCGAATATTTCCAGCGTATAATTATCACATTATTAGCAAAGATAACAACAAATGAAAATTAGTACGATTCGCTCGAACGTGCGTAGATATGTCGGCGTAATTTCACGACGAAACGTAATCCAATTTATCGAAGTGAAATTCCAAAAATATACCCAGATAGAATACTCGGAGTTCTTTTATTTCGAATTGGATCGATTTTCTGGATCGCTCGGATCGGGATTCGTGGATTTTCGTGTCGCCGGCCATCGGGAAAACTGTCGTGCCGGATCCCGTAACATCTGTAGGGAGGAAGCCGATGCTTTACGACCCGGAAGAGGATAAAGACGCTTTTAAACTCGTTCTTACGTTAAAATCAATACGCCGAGTGGAATCAGTCACGCCTCGAACTGGTTCGAGGCACGTATCGACGCTTTTTGTTTGGACGATCGAGCCTCGGTTACCCATTGTTCGTTCCTCGTACCTCTGCATAATCATTTCGCGGAAGCGTTTATGGCACGGCGTTCGACATTAACCAACAAAGTCTCTCGAGAGACTGCAAAATTGAACAGCGGGAAAACAGCGAGCACGATTCGGTCGGCTTGTTTTCGAAGGGAAACGCAATATCTACCCAATGTTATGTGTGTGCCACGACTCCGTTGCCTTATATTGTATTCTGCTTAGTTTCCAGCGATACCTCTGCACAAATATTTAAACACATAGATAACTCTCGATCAGCTGTCGTCGTGAAATTTGTTTCCAAAGAATCTTATGATGTCCAGGAGCGCCAGAGAAATTTATTTTTATTAAAATAAAATTATAATATTTAGAATAATATTAAGAATAATATTATAGTTTTATTAGAAAACCTTTAGTGTTAAAACGATTGTTGTATGATGTATGATGTAGTGATTATTTATCGAAAATGTTTTAAACTGACAGATTTATTTTAATTAATATTATTAAATATGGAACTGCCACACATACTATGGCAACGTTGTTTGCTAAATTAAGTGATTGTTTTTTTATAAAACTTTTCAGGATTGTTTATATTGGTTTCAGTTACATCAATGAATTTGTATGCATCGTTATCCCCGAAACTACAGCAATTATTCATCGGTTTTTAAATTAATAGATTTATTCGCGTCGATTTTTATGAACGCTGTAATGGACTGCTATTGCAGGATTTTGTTTTATTGAAATTAATGACAGTAGTTTGCAAAGCTTTAATAATTATACATCGTTTTTATTTTTGAAAGCTTTTTAAGCTGTTTTAAACTCAGGATATATTTTGTGAATTTCTCTGTCTAAACTAAGCAATATTTTTGTGAAAATCATTGCCAATTTATTTGCACATATTTAACTATATATGTGTACTTTTCTTTAAAATTTCAGTTCTAAAATTGTAGCAATTATTTACAAAATAGGAAATCCTTGTTGATAACTAAGCAATCATGTCCTGTACGCGATTTTGTCAATATTTGATTATTTGAACGGTAATCATTTATAAAAATTCAAACGCATTACTTAAGTATATGCAAATATATATTAACAAAGTTTCGTAAAGACATATTGTCCAGTTTACCGAGGAAGAATTCTTGATATGAGAATATTAATCAATTAATTTCTATAGTGCTGTGAATAATTATTACTTTTGTAATCTACGATTCAATAAATGTGACGATATAATTAATTTCACAGTCACTCATATTTGAATATTTTCCGATGAAAATATTGTTATGTCGTTCAACGCAAACTCTTATTTCTTTAAATTTTTTTACTACTTAATCAAATAAGTTACTTAGCGAACCGAATTCCTGTTGTCAACACAACTTTTATATACTAAACTAGTTATTATTTACTACATATTATTATAATGTACCAAATATAAGTTATCTTCTAGGCACATAAAACATTAATGCTACCAATCCAATAAATTGATTACACAATTAAATGTTGAAAATACTAAACATTATACATTTTTCTTATAATTTCCAAATGAACGAGTTCAAACAAACTATCAATGATATAATAAATTGCTTAATCATTCAAATGTTGCAAATATAGAACATAATAAAGTTTCCTAGCGACGTAAAATTTAACGCATTGGACATGGAAAGTATTAAATACAATAAAACTTGCAATGGTGTAAACTTCGATACCACTGAATCTAACCAATTGCTTAATAATTCGAATATTAAAACTATACAATACAGGAACATTTTTGTCACTATTAATATCACTAATAATCATGCAAAAATCTTACTTACTCCAAATGAACAAACTCAAGCAAACTATCGGTGATAAATACTTTACATATTTAAAAGCCGAAACTATGGAATAAATGTTCCTGACGATTTAGCATTTAATGTATTGAAAATAGGAAGCCTTGATTACAATAGAATTGTTAACAATATGAACTTGGACACTGCTCAAACCAACAAATTGTACGTTTCTGTATAAACTACAA
The DNA here is from genome assembly GCF_028453695.1 of Augochlora pura. NCBI lineage: Eukaryota > Metazoa > Arthropoda > Insecta > Hymenoptera > Halictidae > Augochlora > Augochlora pura. The sequence goes on along the minus strand of NC_135778.1, from coordinate 31,231,604 downwards.
AAACATAAAATAACGATTTCAAACAAGCCACTGATCACAAATCGTCTTACCTTGCAGAAATTGTTCTCCGTTGACCCGATTTCTCGTTCGATCTTGTTCGATACGTCCGCCGAGGGAAGTTCAGAGAGGACGTTGTGTGACGGGATCGGCGGGTAAAAATGAACTAAGCTACCCGTCCAGTGAACAATGGCATTAGGGGGCTGCGAAGCGTATACCTTGCCTCGGGTCGGGTCGGGCTGAAACTGTGAACGCGTGTAATCTTTCGTCGGCACGGTAATTAACTCGGTGCTGCTAAACGCCGCCGATAAGCTTCGAATCGGATGGCAATGGTAATTAGCGGGCTAGACCCGACCGGCACGGCCAGTATGCTCTGATTAATTCTCGCGTGTGCAGAGAAGAGGAGAGGAGAGGAGAGTATCTGTATCGGTCCGGGCCTGTTCTACGGCCCGACATTAAAATTGATTATGCAAACGAGTGACGTATCGGCCATCGGGCGTGGCCCCGCGGTGACGCGATTCAATGAGAAGGGGATCGCGATTGTTGTCATTTTGACTCGGCCAACGGCTGCGGGGACGTTTTACCATCGATGATTTAATGATAGCCACATTCCGTCGCGCGCATGTTAACGAGCCGGCCCACTCGTTTGTCGAACGGTCGCGCCGTCGTCGAAATAATTGATTTCTAAGCCGCGACCGATGCCCCCCGTTTCGTCGTGATTTATCAGCGGAAACAACGAAACGGAATTTTGTTTGCCACGTCCGATTCCCACGGTACTGCAAATTAATTATGTTAGTTAATTTATGGTTGGCTCTCGCTCGTATTGAACGCCGAAAGACCAACTGAATAACGCGCGGCTATGTAAATGCGCGCTGATAAATCACCGACTGCTCCCCCCCTCCTCACCGAATTCGGCTAGCTGCTGAATGCGACACGTTGGTTGACTGGCGAACTAGGGGAAATTCCCTAGGTTTTTAGGTCATCGAATCCGGCGCGAGTCGATCGAACCGATGGCTTCGGTTCTTTGCGGTCGTCAACTGATTCGGAGAGGTGTTGGCGAGATTAATTCCGTAATCAGAATGGATTCTGGGAATGTTGGTAGTCACTGGATGAAATAGTTTGAAGAGATCGCTGTCGGTGAACTTAATTAGTTGCTGACGTTATTTTGTTGTTTCCCCATTAGAATCTTTAATCGTGAATTTCATGAACCAGTGGATTAACTCTGTAACGTTTAGATATTGAAATGATCGATAGGATATTTAATATACCATGAAACCGATGCAGTAATTTTTAAGTTACTGAAATATGACTAGTGAATTTCATAAATTGTTAAACTGATAGCACACCACTAATTAATTTGATAAATCCGAAATGTCTGCCAGGAAATTTAATAAATTACTAAATTGATGTAGTAATTTTAAGTTACTCAATTACGACTGCCAGTGAATTTAATAAATTAGTGAATGGAATTTGTAATTTTAGGTTACTGTATTGATCGCTAATTATATACTAGATAATAGACAAAGTTGATTTATTTACAAAAGATAGATAAAGTTGCCAACCTTTTTTGAAAATCGTCGATGGAAATACTGACAACTGAATTTAACAAGTATCTACTTAAAATTATTTGTATTGAATTGAACAAATCGCTAGTGAAAATATTAAGTAATTAAACAGAAAATTACATAATTGTATAAATAACTGGTGACTTTAATTAATTAATTAGATGCACTAGAATTATACTGTAACGTGAATAAGGTACTGGATAAAATGAGACTTATAATATAATTAGTTATTTATAAAATAAAATTCAGTCGTTTGCTAAAATATTGTTGATATAATTACACAATTAGGAAATGTAGAATTACTCAATAAAATGAGTAAATTAATAAGTGAAGTCCCTTCGTAAGTAATTTACTTCCTAAGACTAGCGAACATTGATAAATAACTAGATAAAGTGATCTTAGTAAAACGAGCATATTCTTAGATGAAACTAGTACAATTATACGAATAAATTATTAAATAAAACTACTAGATTGTTCACTAAAATATATGTAAAATTAGTAATTAACTAAGTAAACTAGAGTTTTAACAATTACGAGATACTATATGTTCTTAAACCAAAAATTCTATAGAACTAGCATAAATCAATAAACAAATAGATAAATTGAAAGTAATAACACGAATGAGTTACCAGACAAAATTAATGAATTTTTAACTAAAATAATGAGGTGGTACTATAATTACAATATTACTTGATGATGTCATACTTTAAAAAACTTGTATTGGACAACTAAAAATTGATAAATAACTAGATAAAGTTTATCTATTAGCACTAATAAATTACTAGACAAAACTAGTGTAGGGTTATTTGTTGTTTTATTATTACCACGGAGTCTCGTAGGATTTACCCTGAAAATAATGTCTACACTAGTAAATTGGTTAACTACAATATTGGTAAAATAGGCAGATGACTAGATGCAACAAAGTGACGAAAATTAAGATGTGATGTCGTATTTTAGAAAAATTTTACTAAAATTACTAAAAGTAAGAATACGTTAAATGATATCGCAGATTTACTAATACAAATAAATTCCTGTGTTAAAAGGCTACTGTACCTACTGGAGAAATGAAAACATCGGTGAAATGAAAAAATGACTGAACAGAGTGTATAAGTTGTTAATTAAAATACCGGAGAAACCAATGAATAACTAAACGATGCGCACAAAAACTAACGAAGTCAATAGGCAACAAAGTTTGCGAATTGTGTCGCTATATCGCTAGACGAGCCAAACGACGTAACAAATGAAACGAAATGGAATGAAACGAGGAGGATCGGTTCCAAAAGAAGACACCGTTGCGTTTCGATAATTTTCATCCGTTTATTTATTTCTTTATTTAATGACACGATCTCGCCCGGCGACGACGTAACAGTGTTACAGACAAGACGGGTCTCGGGTAAAATCGGCTCCCGTGAAACCGAGCGTCACCCTAAATCAAACCAAAAGAGACACGTAAACGCACACGCACACGCACACGCACGCATGCACACGCATACTCGGCTTAGCTACTCGATGATCGATCGAGTAACAGCGAGCATCGAATAACAATGTGTCCCCAAGCACACCATGTGACCAACAATCGCACGCATCAATTCCCGTCGCTGATATACTGTTGCATAATCATAGTGATCTCGGCTCCCGAAAACGTCTTTCTCTCGTCGAACATTCCTGCGCGTCTCGCGAAAAAAACGCGGGGAACACCCATCACCCACGAAATTATGTCCGCCGAACAAAATACTCGGCTCGCCGACATCGAATATCGATAATTCTTATTAAACCCGATGGAATCTCGACGGGAAAACAAGTCTCGTCTTATTGCACGCGAAACTGCAATCTTGAACGGAGCCGCGGCTATTTCACGTTGTTCGTGCAGACAAGCCTCGAATTTGGCAGAGCGAACGGATGCCGCGACAAAATTCCTTCCCACGGACGCGCGGCTCGTGTAATTCTCGTTTTTTTTTTTTGCATGTCCGAGAATCGAAAAGTTCGATAAAGAGTGTTCTAAAGTGTAAATTTTGCAAAATGATTCTTTTTCTTGTTTCATTTTGTTAAAGTCATGACCGTGGAATGAATTTTTGGATATGTAGAAATTTTTTAAGAACAATCGTCTATTATGCAAATTGTTTCTCTTTTATCGAAATAATGAGAACTTAATTTTGCAAAAAGGTTGTTTTACGAAATAGAATTACGAACATTACAAATGCAATTTGATTCGAGAAAAATAATGTTTACCCGAAGCAAAACTGTTTTGAAGATTTCGAAATTTCATTCTTGTATAGAATAAAATATTTTTTAAAATTTTGTACGTCATTTTTTGGCTAGTCATCGTTCTCAGAGTCGCTATTTTAATAAAAAAGGAACATAATTGTGAAATTGCAGACAAATCGAGACAAAACATCTTCTTGGATGTATCTCAATTATAAAATATATGAAAATAATGGTTTTTCAACTTGTTAACAGAATCTTATGCCAGTCCCTGTTATCATAACAAAAGACAAGTCCGATTTCAAAATTACAGAAAGGTCAAAACGAAGACATATTTTTGGATGTTTACCTCAACATCGCAAAACGTGAAAAGAATTTCTTAAATTTTACGGATCATTCTTAGCTCTTCAAAAATTTCTACCATCATTCTTTTTTCAATAAAGAATCAACTCATTCTGAAAACAGTAAAATTGCAACAAGAATGTCCTTTCCAAAAATTTAATATTTTCTGAAACTCTACATTTCTTAACTCGAAAAACCATTTTACAGTTGCTGTTTTCATAAAAAATAACTTAAAATTACATTCGACTCGGAACAGTAAGATTCTGCTGAATCATCGCGCCCACGTTTTTAAATTATCTGTAGGTCTCTATTCACCTAAAGCAAACGAAACGGCAAGTGGAACGGAGTAGAACGGACAGATTGCAAAGTGAATTACCCGTGCCGAACGCGTCGCCTTCTAATTACGAACAGAGGCCGTTGCTGCGATTCGAATTTCCCGCGCGGAAGGTCGCAGCCACGGTCCCGCTGTTTTTTCATTTTTTCCTCGAGAAAGCGAATATTGCTGGTACTCGTTACATCTAGTCGGCGTTTCCCGTTATTATAGGCGTAACGTGATCCACCCTCCAGTCCTCTGGGAGAAGAAGGGCTGCGTGATCCAGGCTCGGTATCGACGAGTTTATCTAGACCGGGGCCAATTCCGCCGGAAACCGGCGTCTTCCCTTTCCGCAGCTCGACTCTCTCTTTCCCTCGACCATCGACATTCGACTCGATTATCGGGTTTCGACGCCGCCCTGCCACGAGACCACCAAAGGCACGCTACTGTATTCGATCGAGGGGCGGAATCCGCGTGTCTCATTGTCGTAGTCTACTCTAGTTTCAAATCGTACTGTACAGGCTGTTTCAAGAGGTTGTTTTGTTTTCAACAGGCTGTTTTGTTGGCCAGATCGGGTGTCAAAGACAGCAAATTTGAAGATGTTGACCAGTGTCAGTTGACACTGTATGACTGCGTTTGGTCGAGGGCTTTGTGCAGAGTTCGATTATACAGGTCGTTTCATAGTCTATTATTTTGAGAATGTCTCAGTTCGAATGATTGTTAAGGAAAAGTATTGAAACGACGATGGTAAGGGAGTCTTCCAAAGAGAGTTTAAATATAATAACAATGGGAAATAATTTAAGTTTTTCATACTGTTTCAGGACCATCAATCGAGCAAGAAGGATGTTAAAAATTTCCCAATTTCAAAAAATAATGGCTAGACTAAATTTGGAGGGTATATTTGGATTTGGTCGAAGGCTTTGTGTTAAATTTGATTATACAAGTCGTTTCATAGTCTATTATCTTATGTGAAAATGTTGGCAGGGTGTTTTCACGAATATGCATTGAATGGATTTTGAGTATAATAGTCAGTTGGAAGTAATTAACGTGTTTTTGAGGTTGTTCCAGAACCACCTGTTGAGCAGATCGAGGATCAAAGGCACTCCCATTTAGAGAAAGGTAGGTCAGAGTAAGTTGACAGAATATGACCGGATTTGGTCGAGGATTCTGCGAAAGGTATGATTAAACAGGTCGTGTCAAAACATGGTGCTTCAGATAATTGATTAGGAAGATTTGTTAATTCGAATAAATATCGTAGAAAATATACACAGATATTGATAGAAAACCATTTCAAGATAATTTCGTTCCGTAGTATTGGAACATATCAATTGGACATTTTTTGAGCATTATACCGGCTGTCTCAGAGTGATCTGATCTGTATAAAAAATTTGAGAAATTTTCTATTCTGCATATTAGAGAAAATGTCGGCAAATAGTCAACATGGACTTTGTCCAACAGCACTTTCAATATAATGCTTACTGATCGTCATTTTAGTATTGTACAGGTCCGTTCATAGTGACTCCTTCTATCCAAATAATTCTCTAACAAAAATGATCTGCACTACATTATTATTATTCTAACTCATTCGCGAGACGGTATCGAAAAGATTATCAATGGTAATGTTTTTTAGACGAATCTTCAGTACAATATTAATTGTAAACGACTCAAGAACTCTAAATAATTTCCTACTTTAAATAAATGCGAACAAATTATTGATTGCTATTTCCTCGAAAGGGTTTTCAATACAAAGTAGATTAAAAGAGTATTGTACAGCGTTTCATTGTGTGTTAATCCGTACAATTGATTTAGTGATCTTCCTCGACTCATCGAAAACTATTTTCTAACCTCAAAATCAGCATGGGACGATTTTAAAAAGTCGAAACGGAAGAGAAGTCTGAATGATTCCTTGCGGAAAGTTTACGTTATTGTTTCGAAATTCGGCTGAACACAAGTCTGCAACAATTCCACGCGCTTTCGAGCGCACCAAATTAAGGGTAGAATCAAAATGGCAGCTGGAAACACCGACCGGACCGTGTCGTTCCCAAAACCACGGTCTTCCTTCTCCCAGAGGACGCGGGCTCCCGAGGACCGATATGCATAATTAAAATGTTTACTTAGTAAGTGGAGTCTCGAGCTGGCGTTGATGAACAGACCGGGACCAGGCTGTGTCTCCTGTAATCGGTGTCCTACCGTCAAGGATGGTATTACCGTTACAGACGAAGACGGAAAAAACTGATCGATCACGGAGTGCCGCTTGTGAACCAGCTCGTTTAATTAGAACGATAATTAATCTTCACGCAGAATTTGTCGGCCGGTTGGTTTACCGATTCGAGGAGCAGCTCGGCGACTCTCAGGTCGGCAAATGATTGACGAAGTAATTAATCGCCGTTGAAATTGAGGAACAGGATTAACCCGGGGACGATCGGAAAATCGGGAGATCTATCACGTGGGTCTGACAATCCGATTTTTATGAGGCCTTGCGGGAAGATGGATCATTTCTCTCGGCCGCGAAATACACAAATTAGCGAATGATCGGCCGCTAAGTCGTTTATTTAACAATTAGTTAAACTGTCCGGCGTACGCGTTTGTTATCAAATGAATCGATTGATATTAAATTAGCGATCGAACGATTTAAATTTGGTGAACGAATCGTTAAACCGGAATCAATAAACGCTACATCGATGAGCGTTTATGTAATCAACTTGTTGCACGTGGACCAAATTCACCTTTCAATGCGGGCGGCATTGAAAAATTCAATCATATTTTCAGTAACAATGACTTTCTAAATAACTGCTAATGATTATTCATAAACAGTCGAGATAATATTCGCCATTCATGCGGATCGACGGTATTCATTAACGGTGTCGTGTCGCGTAACGGGACGGATCGTCAAAAGGCCCGTCATTCAGCGCGCGCGATTCTCGAATAAATTCGAGATCGATAAGTGTTCCCATTGCCGGCCGTCAATGTATCTCCGTCATCATACTCATCATCATCGTCCGTTCATCAACGCCGCGCAACGAAGATTCCCCATTGTCGCGTGATCATTGTTAGGTTGTTGCACATGACCGGGATACTCGCGCATCATCGGAAATCATTATCTGCTCGTTGAAATCATGAATAAACTGTATTGCCAATTATTATTTGAAGTAAAAAGCAGTTGTCGTTTCAAGTACAATTACAAATCAATCTTTAAACTAAAGAAATGTTGACGCTCTTTTTCTTAAAATACTTCTAAGAAAATGGTAGGCTGATTATTAAATTAAACAGAATTGTGACATGATCTTTTCAAAAGAACTATACGTGTATACAATAAAATCGGAAAAAGATTTTTAAATTGGTAAAATTTTTATTTCCTTTCTTGAGAAAAGAATACTCGTTAACAATGAAATTTGTAAAACGATTTTTATATCAAATTGATTTTATTGCTCTTTTATTAAAAAAAAGAAAAAACACGTTTCCAATAAAATTATCAAAATAATTTTAAAATTTAAAGAATTCTCTCGCTCTTTTGCAAAAAAAACCATGCTCGAAATATATATTTTTAATTTTAAAATGTTACAGAATATCAACTATTTACGATGAATTTTGCGAACGAAATTAATTTACGAGGTATGTAATTTGATAATTAACGTCAGCAATTCTGGAGCGAAATATTTCCAATCGAAATTGATTTTACATTGCCAACGGTGGCAATTGTCCGAGATAATTTTTTATTCAGAACGTACAGCTATACTGGCGTTAATAGAAATATAAATACAAAATTCTTGATAATTTACTGCATAATTGTGTTTTTAGTTAATTGGAAACGTCAACGAAAATGGATCTGAAACGTCGAACACCAAATAATTCAAAATATTTGTTCGAGATGTTCCTGCGGCAATAAAAAAAAAAGCAAGTTGTCTAGAGTAGATAACGAGAACGATTATCAGAAATTCGAATATCCAGCGATTACACGAGCAATAACCGAACGCAATGCCTCCGGTTAGTCTAACGACGCACCATGATAACCTAACGCACGATCATAACAACGAAACTCGATCGTTAGTCTAGTGGCAAACTCGCGCGTCGCGTGGTTTATGTACAACGTTATTTACAGTTGGACTGATATGACGAGCGCGTGGGAGGGGCGTTCTCTCTTTCCGCCCGTCTTTCTCAGACACGCTCGATCTCGAATGGAAACGGCTTCGAACCGTTCGCGTGGCTCGCGCGAATCGCTCGCGGGAGCGCCTCTGTATTATTTACAAATCAATTTACGCTTTACGGCAGAAGACTTCGAATAAGCGGCTAGGGCGATATTTACAGAAGCTGAGCGGCCGCCCATGCGCGTCGGGGCTGATGGATGTGTCCCAGATAGAATCGAATTTTTAAATAAACAACGTCTGCGGATTTCGCGAGCACGGTCGCGCGCCGAGCAAACATCTCCGTGTGTCACTTTTGAGAAACGTTTCAACGTTCGAAAGTTTCGTTTTTCTGCAGAAGCGTCGACGGAGTTGGATTCTCCGACCAAAAGCGAATCGAAAACGTCGAACACAATTTTCTCCCAGAATGCATTCTCGCCGAGTAAATCGCGGTTGAAATTTCTGCCGACGTGCGCGCGCCGATAGGGGTGTGGCCACGACGGCCGGAATTTCAGACTCGATTTTCTCGAGAACGGTGCGTCCTCGAGGGACGGCGCGTCAAACATTTTCGACGTGATTTAAGTCGAAAAATCGTTTGATCTGCGTGCCGACCTCGAAATCCGCGATACAGTGCAACAATGACAAAGTACTTATTGGTTCGCTATGCGGGCCTGTTCAGAGTAGTCTCAAGTTGAGAGGTTCCCGTAAAAATCGGTGAAACTAGAGAAAAGGTGCAGAACTTTTCTATCTGGGACGGACCGGCGACGCAGCTCTCCGACAGGAGAGTGCATTCTCCCATCGGCTGGAAGTTTCCTCGTTCGAAGACGCGCTTCATTCTTCCGCCGAGGAAACGGGAAAACTCCGTCGCGTACTTACATATTTCCGGATGGTTTTCATATGGTTCCCCAAAGAAACCACATCCTGGGGAATTTCCTCCGACGCGGTATTGGTCCATGGGGTCATCGAGTTTTTGGGGAATCGTTCAACTATCGGCAAACGATTTTCCCAAAGGAAACTTTGGATATTTTTTCGATGAACACCTGCGCACCGACACTGACCACTTGAGTCGACTTAGAGTAGCCTAATAGGTTCACTGGACACGCTCAGGTCTCTACACCGTGACCTCCTCGGAGAACCTGGTCTTGTCGTCCAGATTGATCACTATGTCGCGCGTCCTGGCGTGGCCCGATTTGCTCTTGCTCTTCTCCCTCGGCTCCTTCTCTTCCGGCTTCGTCTCCGTACCGATGTCCTCCGTGGTCGGCCTACCGGAAGTCGACACTGCCACGTCGGCGGTCCTTGGGGTCTTCTTCGGCTCCACTGTCACCATCACCTCGCTGTCCTTCGAGGAGCTCGGCTCTTTGGTCTTGATGCCGTTCTTCTCCACGCATGACTGGCATCGTTTCTCCTCTTTTGTCTCCGTACCTGGACAGTTGAAGATTTGTTGTTTTGCAACAAATTTGTTTCGCAACATTTTCGATGCAAGAAAATGGAATTTCGAAAATTATTATACTGATATTATACTAATGTTAATAAATATTAAAACATTTCAAGGAACGACTGTTTACATTCTATCTATAAATATTCTCAGGTTGATGATTTAACACAGGTTTAATAATTATATAAACGTAATGAAATACGTAATATTATTAGTACAATAAATTAGAGCGAAATCGAGGATATTGTAGTTTTTTAATAAATTGTGAAGCGTTTATATCTATTTAGAAAAGTATAAAAATGTATTCTGAATAATATATTATTTCAGGGGCTGTTTTTGTTAATGTGGAAATAATTATGACTGAACTTATTTTAATAATTGAAATTTCTATTCAAAAAATACTGTTCTAATTTTGTGTCTACTAAGAAAGATATAAAAACTCCAATTTGTCCAACATACTTTTCTTATTTTGATTGGTTATTTAAAAATTATTATTTCAGTTTCTATTTATATCGAAAAAATGTATCAATGTGCATTTACATTAAAATTACATTTGCTGTTTACGTTAAAAGAATTATTTCAATTAATAATAGTGACAAAAGAATTACTTCATTTTGTTTTCAGGTAAAAGAACGTTTGAAATTTATGTTCAGATAAGAAATGTAATTTTGGGCGAAACCTTATGAAACAGAAAATTGCGGAATAGTATACGTTGGCGTCATTGTCTGCTGACTCACCAGCTTTCTTGTCACCGTCGACCTGGTAGGATCCGCCAACGTTCGTTTCAGCGATCGCCGTGGATCCATTTAGATCGTTCAGTCTCATGCTCGAGGAGATCGCCTGGATCGTGGACACCTGTGTTTCCGCTCGGTTTGCTGCCTCGTGCATCGCCACCAACTTGTTCACTAAATGATGGTTGCCAAGGAGAATGTTTTTTTCTTTGAGGACCTCTAATTGATTGATGAATCGACGGAACTCTTCCTGGAAATATCGAAAGAAACACGACGGATGAGGGAAAGTCCCGTACAATAATTTATCTCATCGATAAAGATAATAGTTTTATTTTATTATAGTATAATTTTTATTAATTAGTGTTTAGGATTCATTAACCTCTTAGGCACGACACGCCATTTTATAGTGACTTCCGCGGATACTTCGTGTTTTACTCAATTGTATTATTAGTTATTAAAGTAAACGATTAAAGTGAAAATTTATACGTACAATATGCTAAGAAAAGAATATATATAGCCACACCAAAATATATAAATTAAGATAAATGGCAATTTAGTTATGAAAAATTAAGGATGTTTAAATTAAATATTGATTTTGATATTCGTTGTTAAATATATTCGAATACATAATAATATAATTTATAATGATATATAATAATATCATAATACTACAGTAATAATAGAATAGTATAATTTTCATTAATTAGTATTTAGAATGTGTTAATTTAACTGGCACCTTTGATATTCGTTAAATTTATTCGAGCACATTAACATAATGAATATTATTCATTATGATTGCATTAAATTATATTGATATAATAATAGGTCAAGTGCAAATACATTTCTGATTAAATATTTCGCCACTGCGTGTAGCAATAAAATTGAATTCAATAAAATCACTGTAAAATGACTGCATGATTGATTCACAGCGGTCTTTCAATGGAAGCGGTTTTGTAATGAAGTACCATCGGGGCACAAAGAGTTAATAAAAATTCCACGAAAAGAGGAAAGCGAGTAATGGGCATTTAAATTTACAACACTATGGGACAATAGAATCTTTTCATTCTTTTCAACAAAATCGATCTGTTCCACGGACGAATAACAGTAATAATATTTATTCAAATGTACATTTCAATAAATTGCAGCAACACACCATTTGATTGTTTTCTTACTAACAATAAATAGAATCGATCGGAATAATTTTATCTATATATTAGGAGGTAAATATATATAACTGTTTTAATATCCACAATTTCTTTTGTTATGATCGTTTCAATATTCATAATTCATTCACTTATAATGGTTTCAGTATTCATAATCTTTTCATTCGTAATTGTATTAATATCTATAATTTGTTACAGTTATTTGAATACCTTTAATTCATTCGTGTATAATTGTTTTAATATTCATAACCTCTTCGTCTACAGTTACTTTAATATTCATCATTTATTCATCTACAATTTTCTAATATTTATCATTAGCTGTAAATAAATTTTACAATCCATATTAAAGAATTTTTCTTTACATTCTCATTGGCATAGATTATACAAATTCGTATACTGTTTGGTTTACTGTTAATGAATCAATGTTTATTAATATCAATAAGCAGTTCCTTCGTAAAGACTTTTATTTTGTCGTGTTCAGAGATGAATAATTGCGATTACGATATTTAGTTAGGATTCCTTTAGGGGAGGAGCCTAAACGGCTAACACCGAATCAATGTATAAATAGCTTAATCTCTCATAGAGTTCAGCCACGTGTGCCACAAAGGCGGACCAAGATGTCTGACCACCACGATTCCGTCTCCACGTCGAAAGTTTTCAGCTTCCATCAGTGATAAGGATTAAGGGGATAGTTGAAGGGGATTTGGGAATCAGCTGATGAGATTGGAGGTCCACGATCATATCTATTCGGTTCAGCTATTATAAAAGTGGACGGGATCTGCCCGCTTAAGCCTACTCTCGGGAATAGCGTCATCTATGTATAGAATGATCCAAGGAACTAGATAAAATGATACTGCATTGACAGTAATAATACAATAAACAAAAACTATCATAGAAATACTATAATAAAATATTATATCATCGGACTGTTTGGTTAACTTGTTTTCTCAACGCTATGCATTTGCGTCTATAATTTCAATTGAATAAACAACCGTAGAAAATTGATATTTTTGATTAATTATATAGAATTTTATGAGATGATATAGATACAACAATATTTCGATGTTTCCTATTCAATTATTTAGTAGATTATGTACTAGAAAATTCTGAGTAGCATTTCTCATAAAACAATGTTACGTACGGAGATTTTCTCCCGACGTTTTTCTTTCCTTCTTGAAGGCATACTCTAGATAACGTCGGCGGTAAACGCGGTCCTTTCACTCAAAAATAGAATATCTAATTTGCCGTATAGGCGCGAGGTCAAGAAGGGTCACACGTCCCCGATTCTCAGTACCATCCGCGGTATGATCTGGTCACGTAGGCCCAGTCCTCACCCTAATCTGCCGTATAGGCGCGAGTTCAAGAAAGGTCATGCGTCTCCGATTCTCAGTACCATCCGCGGTGTGATCTGGTCACGTAGGCCCGGTCCCCACTACCAAATTTTCTAGTTCAGCTGCGTATAAAAGTCAAATCGCGACGCGAGACGTAGCAAGATCGAGCCGAGTTCTCCTTCGAGCAATAGTTAACCCCCGCCGACTTGGTGCGTAAACCAAGGAGCGTGTCTTAGGACTGTCGCGAATCTTACACTACACTCACGCACTTGTAATAGACTGAAGTTGTTACATTATATTAGTTTTTACTTTTTAGTTTTTAAAAATATGATTAGAACATGTCGAATGAATGATAAAATTTTACAAATATCGTAGAGCACGAGACGAGGAAAGCGAAAGATTGCGCGACGGAACATTGAGTAATTGGCAGTAGATATCAATTGATAATTAGCAAGGACATATAATGGGCAGTCAAGGGTGAAGCTGGGTGACAACAATAACCAAATAATGAGGAATGATCGGCCGGTTAATTGGCAATTAATCGGAGACCGGGTGGAAAAATGTCGGGCGAAAATCTATGCCGAATGATTCGAGAATGATTTAACACCGCGATTCCCACGAGTGCGTCGCGTGGCCGTGTCGCATCCGGTACAGCCGTTAGCAACCGGTGAATGCGCGCGTGATTCTAAATGCAACATCATGCCCGTCACTGATTTAAACATTCCGCATAATCCGTTGGCCGTTTATAATTCTCAAAGCGGCAATTCCGTCGATAATTGAGCGCAATCGGTGGCGGTGCCTGCATACGCGACGCTCATTATTACTGACACTCGGTCGATGAATAGTCATTAAATCGCGAGGTTTCAACAATGTAGTCATCGATTCGGGGACGTCACTTTATGTTAATCGTTATCGCCTCGGTCGTCGGGAGAGGCTTTCTTTTCAATGTTTAATTTAAAACGACAATCGATAATGGGACGAGAACGGAATCCATTAACGATGGCCAATGATATTTTACATTAAAGTTGTGGCCTCTTTGTCATAAATTACGGTTAATTATAGTGTGAGTATGGTTGCAATATGTCTAGGTTAGGTTTATTATGGTTAAATATTTTTACATAGAGGTAAAATTCATTATCGTAGATTGTTTTATAAAATTTAATCGTAATTTAAAATTTCTGTTCGAATTTCTATTAAAAATTGTCTGATATCTATATTATAATTCAAATTTATAATAAAAATTCATTACAGATAACATCGTGCCTATAAAATTAATTTATTTTCTGTTAAAAATTTATTATAATTTAGATTTCTATTTACATTCCTATAAAAATTTACTACAATTAATACAAATTCATTTTAATTATCGTCGCGCGTATTTAAAATCGATTAATTCAATGTTTTATTATAGAAATCTATTATAATTTAGATTTAATCTATTTAAATATCTATAAAAATCTACTGTTAATTTAAATACAAGAAAAATTACTATAATCCAGATTGGTAATAAAAATTCATTAGAATTAAGTTTCATATTAAAAATATGAACTACTTCTAGGTATGACTAGGTATAATTTTTTAAGTTAGGTATAACTTTTGGACCAAGATAACTTTTGAGTCAATGGTTTGTGCAACTTGGGACATAAATTTCTCAAATTCTTTCTGCAAAATCTACTGGTATATACATAACCGTGCCAAAACTCCCGGAATTAAAGTTTAACAGTTTGCACTCCATTGTCCCCTCTCAGGGGACATCGTAATTCTAGTATATGACTAAACATTAAAGTTTATTAGCGATTTGCAACTATTTCTCGATGTCTACAAATTCGTATAAATTGAATATTATTATAATAATATGATATATACCATACATATACATATATAACATATACCATATAATAATATAAATGTTCATAAGCGTTGGTAGGTAACATCCATGATAGCAAGGAGTGTAAAGGGTTAATCGTACCTTGTCCTTTGTATCCTGCTTTATTGCATCTGCTTTCCATTATATTCCGCGACCTTAGTCAACCAATTAAAAAACAAATCCATTTTACATTGCCACTTACAACGTTTTCCCCCCAAAGAATTCCGTTTCGTCAGGTTGATCGATGCGAGAAATATGAGAGATTCGCAGCAACAGAGCGGGGTGGATCTCGCAAAAAGGGTGCGCGCGTTCCATCACTCGGCGCAAGTGTCGCGTGTAAATTGCATTTACGAGGCCCCGAAGGGCCGAGCTAATCGTCATCAGTCAAATGTCAGAACAGAGACTCGGCTCGACCTCTTCTTCTCTTTCTTCTCTTTCCCGCCCCCGCCCTCCCCCTCCGTTTTTTTTTCTCGTCGCGTCGAGTTCCAACGACCGTGTCTTCGAGGTCGACGCAATTTTCCAGGCTTTTTGCGATTCGCCAGTAATCTTCGGCATCCTAAAAGCCCCAGCGGATGGCATTTTTCGCGCGGGCTTTTGTCGAGGTTAATGCAACCGGGCCGAACTCTACGCTCGGGCTGGCCGAGAGTCGCCTAATCGTTCCCTCGCCGCGCCGCCCTGGATCGTTCGCGAATTCACAAATGGCTGATCACATTTTGCGGCGCGAGTAGCTCGGCCTCGCGCGGACTCCACCCCTGGAAATCCCGTTCTGCTTCGATAACTATGCCGCTTGTCAATGAACAATCGAACGTGCTTCACGTTTCATCAAATCAATTTTACAACGATCATCGCGACAACCGTGGCATTGTCACAAAAATACTGTTCGGTATTGTTATTTTATCAACTTCCACGGGGTATCCTGCATTTTATACGCTAATTGGAGTGTCATTTGCATTAATATTTAAATTATGTTAACTCGTAGGATTCGCTGCTGATGACTGTCGACATATTTCAAAAATTATCTTCTGACGATAGTTTCTACTGGATTTAAGACTGTTCAAGGATAACCGGGTCAATTTTGACCCACAGTGTTTATATTCACGCTAGCTGATTATGCATCTATGTCTCTTGTAGACATTTAAGTAGATATTTAAATTATAATAGATTTCTAATAGAAATTAATCGATTTTGTAGGAACGGTGTTAACTATAATATAATATAAATTTGAATTATAATAGAAATTATAATAGTGATATAAATATTAGACAATATCTAATAGAAAGTCGAATATATAAGCTGTCGACACATTAATGTTTTTTGAAAACTCTTTCGCTGCAAGTATAATGAAAGACTCGAAATCTAAGTGACGCGAGCGAAAGCAGTATTAAATTCGCTATTAACACATTGACTTTTTGGAAACATGTCCTTCCACAAGAAAAAAAGATGAGCTTTTCGAAAGTCTGAAATGAATGAAATCAGTATTAAAATAGCTGGTAATACATTAATCTTATTGGAAAACTCTTCTCTTTCAAGCAGAAAATTGCTTTTCTTCCACCTACGGGCGAAATGAACGGGAACGATATTAAATTCGCTATCATCACGTTGATCTTTTCGGAGAAATGCGTTCTCGCAAGAAAAGAGACCGTTGTCTTTAAAACCTAAGCGAAATGAAAGGAAACAGTATTAAATTAGTCGTTAGCACGGCGAGCTTTTTCGAGAAGTTTCCTCTCACGCGAAAAACGATGGTCGTTCTTTCGTCAACGACGAAGGTGACAGCCGGCTGGCTGAGATCCGCACCATGACAGACGATAAGATAAGAAGTGCCGCGACCTACATTCGGCCTGGTAATACGCTTATGGCATTCGCCGTGGATTTATCGGTATAAGTTTCATAGACCGTGTAACCGCCCCTTGGAAACTTCATTAGGGAGATTTGCTTCTTAAGCGGATTTTCTTTAAGGTTTGCCCTTTACAAGACCAACGAAATTAAGCAATTATTTTTAATGGCGAGGTTCCGCGATCTTTCCGTGCGCGGTACTTGCACGCCTTCCGCGATGCCGCTTCGGGCAGACTATCCGTACAACACCTTTCTTCTGTAATTGCCGCGGAAGAAAATAAAAATAAAAGAAATTAGAAACAAACGTCCATCTGTCTTTTTAGCGATTGTCACTTATCAGTCCTAAACAATGGCAAATCCTGTTTAGATTCCTTGGAAATTGGAAATTTTTCGAGGTATTTATTCGTGACTATTGTTCTAATAAAGTTCTATTTAAAGGGTTGATTCGAAATATTTCTGAAATGAAATTCGTCGTATTTATTCTAAGTATTATAGGAATAAAATTTTACTCGAAGAATTTATTCGTGATATTTTTCGAATTAAACTCCATTCAAAGAATTTATTTGAATATTTTAGGAGAAACGAGATTTTAAAAAATTCGTTTATGTTGATCAAGTCTGATGCTAATAAAAGAGTATATGATCAAGAAACCTAGAAATTAATTTTTAATTTATTGTTACTTTGTTGTTAATTTCTTCGTAATTGGTCATTAGTTAATTTGCATTGGTCGTAAATTAGCTATTAATGATGGTAAATCGATCTTCAAACTTTTTTAATTTTATTATTTAGTCTGTGTTGATAAAGTCATTAAAAAAGATGAGAAAATCGGACATAAATGTATGACTTCGAACAGAGAATGTTTTTTACCGCTTCTGAGTGCTTTCAACCATATAATGGCGGCGGCACGGTCTAGGTTAATTATGTTGCGAGTTAGAACTTTGCTATAGCCCACGCATAAATTAGATTTTCGACACTTTAGGCCAGACTTCGATTAACTCTAGATTAACCGAGACTCCAGCATACCTGTGTCGTTGTACTCTTAATAGGAGTTTGGAAAACTTGCTTTAATCTAGCCTCAGTATACTCTAAACCTCCGATTATACAGAGTGCTCACGATCGACGCTGCGATACAGTAACATAGTAAGAAACTAATTACTAGGTTATGTGCTCTCTTTAATACCATAACATTTGCGTTTGTATTATTTTTTAATATTTTGGATGGTACTTATATAATTCAAAAATTAATATAGGATTTTCTATCACTACTGTGATCAACAATTTAAAAATAACAGCGCCGTATTGTTTACATGAAAATAATTCTAAAACTTAATTTTTTTGCAGCTTCCAACGCCATTTTGGCATTTAAAAAATGAATCCAACTTGAAGCCATCTTTTCTTTTCATCTAAATAATTCCAAAAATTAATCTAGATTTAATCAAGAAATTAGTTTGTCACAATAAATAGTTTACAAGTGATTGAAGCAAGACACTCAAGTAAATAAACCTGTTGTTAGTTTCAGCGTCATCTAGGTTTCCGAGAAATGATTTGAAAACTTGATCTAACAGTTCCTACATCTCGTGGATCGTTTATTTGTGGCAACAGAAGCATGCCCAAGGGACGATTCAACACGCATGTCAGCTGATCCGCGATATCTAATACTATTAATTGTGAGCTTTGCTTTCATCGAACCCAGCTAATATGGCGTTATCGAACTCTACAGGTCGGCTGGGACGTTCCTCATCTCAGGCATTAGTATGCTCAGACCTGAATCCACGTTTCTCGCCACTCGATGTTCCCATCGCGTTCCCAGAATTCTAGACGAAATTCTGTGCGTGACTATCGGGTGCCCATGTCTGCAAGGAATCCATGAAACCGTCGCGGAACAATTGTTGCACAAATCCTGTCTTCGTAAACTGCATGCTTCGTTAATTCTTGTTTTACTATTTGTTAGATATGTATATATTTAGTTTATACACATATATGATAATATAATTATAATAACTGTATAGAACAAACGAAAGAGTTATTTCGTCAGTTATCTATCGACGGTTATTTCTTATTTTATCAATTATCAACAGTTTCATTAAACACGGTCTTGGAACAAATTCTAAAGGGTTCTCTTCTTATTGATTTATCTAATAATTTCATTGAATTTTGTAAATTTCATATAGTATTATTTATTTAATTTAAGAACAATGTACTCTATATTGTTCAGAAATTTTTTAATTTAGCATTGCATTTTAGTTCGTATTTTATATGTTAGAAGTTCATAAATTTCATTATATTGTATTTATCGTAACGTGTCGTATTTAGATAAACGAACATATTCAATGGTTTTATGGAGCTCCTTATCGAGTTTCTTAATTGGTATTTTATATTTTAATACAATTTTAATTTAGACTTTATATTTTAACAGTATCTTATTTTATATTAGTATATTATATGTATATTGTAATACCATTTTCAAATTTTAATAATATCATACTTGCATTTTATATTTTAATTGGTATTTTATATATTAATTGTTGTTGTATATTCCAGTAATTTATATTTGTAATTTGGATTTTATTTACTATTTTGTACTATAGTAACATTCTAATTCGTACCTGATATATTTAGAGTATTTTATATTTGAATATTATCTTATTTATGTATTAACTTTTAATTAATATTGTCTATTAAAATAATATTTTAATTAGTATTTTATATTATAATAGTATTTTATATTTGAGTAGTATTATGTCGATATTTTTAATTGTATTTTTAAAATTCAATTATTATTTTTGTGAAATTATAGTACGTTTACCAGAAATAATGTTGTCGCTGTGTAACATTTTATTTAAGAACGGAACATGTGGGAGCCGAGATTTCCAACAATACATCCGATTAGGTGTCTATAATGCTGTACGCGATGCTGGAACGTTAGCCTCGATTTCGTCCGAGCAATGGTAGATCTGCTTCTCTAATGTCGATATCATAATTAACGCAGCGGTCTGTGTGAAGCCTATTAATCGGCTTTTCGTACAATAGCCTTGGCGCGGTCCCGATATCTATTAATCGGTGTACGATTGTGTATGGTGGTTGAGAAGGGGGGCACGGACATATGGGGTGTCGTGTGCCAGATAGACACCATTGATTTTCAGTGACCTATTGCACTCTTATCGCGGAACCTCCACCTTACCTTCAATACGTTTGAAACTGTTTGAATTGGTGCCGATTAGATTTCACTGTAGTACTTTCTGCGTTTGTGACAAATTCACGTAATATTACACGTTCACTATCGTTTAAGTTTGCAGTTTAGTTAGATCAGTTTTATTCTCGTTTTTGTAGTCTGAACGTATTATAGTCTAAATATAGCTGTTTAAATATTTTTGCAAGAGTTCAAGTACACGTTCATCGCAAGTTGCATTCAAAATTCGATTTGTTTCTAATTTTATTTATTAATGGAAAATCATTGAAAAATGTTAATTGTTATACCCAGTAATTATTTATACAATATTTAAAACATCTTAGATTAGTATATATGACTTGTGAATTCTTTTTTCGATGATAGGTTGAGATTGCAAGACAGTGCAAAATGTTCACAGATCTCTATCGATTTAGTCTTCCATTGTATTATTATTTCAATTTCTGCAGTTTAAACGTGATCGAAACTGTTTCAATTCGCATGGATAAGATTGAAATACATAAAATTTGTTTTAATACACATAAATAAAATTGCTTCAATACTTTTGGACGAGTTAAAAATGCATGCAAACTCACACGAATGCAGCTATCTTTAAAACAACCCTAATAGTTTATTATGATTTACGTTCACGCAGTTTGAACACGTTTGACTTAATTTCAATACAAAAAAATAAAATCACCTTAATATATTCTGCGCAGTAAAAAACATTTATAAACAAAACTCGACCCACTCTTCTTTAACAGTTCATTCTAACTAATACTCCAGCAGTTTGAACATGTTTGATGATGTTTCAATAGACGTAAGCTCCGTATATTCGATCACGCCCCTTAATATCCACAGCGAATGTAAATATTACTTAATAATAATAATCACTCAACACTTTTCTATACACCTCTGCCATTTCCAATGCAAAATAACCCGAGAACCTTATCGAGAACAGCAGTTGGTGGGCGCAGGTCTAGTTATCCTAATCACTTAATAATGATAGGGAAAAATGTACGGTATTTGGAACGAACGAAATTGCAGCTGGCGATCGAAGGGAAGCATAGCCGGTATCGCGGGTTGATGAAATACACGCGAAACCATCATTAAGGACATATTTTTCGTGGGAAGCGGCCGGCACGATGGAAGTCCAAAAAAGGTCACCGCGTCTCGGAGAAGATGCGAAAGGGCGCCGGGATGAAAAGGGGTGGAAAAAGGGTGCGAATGGGTGGAAAAGAAATGGACAATGATAAATTCATACCTAAATTCTAGGACATTTAGAATTCATTGATCTGTCTGTTGTAGTTGTTTATTACATTACATTATTTCTAAATGCTTTAGTATTTTTCGTACCCAAGGTCACACGAGGGTCACGATACCGCAGTTCATCAGATTAGCTTCGATCTTAGCAATCGTGGTATAGCGATAGGAACGTGTAAATCCGTACAAAAATACACCGATAACCTTGAACTCTCCAAAAAAAAAAAATGCGATCTTTAAAAACGAATTATTTGCTTAAATAATTTAATGCTAAATTTCGTTAGCATTTCTTAGTATTACTAACGATAATGAAAAATATAAGTTTATGATAAAGAAAAGTTAGATGATCTTGACGTAACCTTTCAAATGTCCACGCATTACTAATAGCACCGTTTCAATCCCCACTAAAAATACCAAAAGATGCCTGTCACTTTATTTTCTTCCTCGCGTGTCTACGAGATGTTTTGCAATGAAATTATGGAACACCGTCTATAACAGTTTGAAACTGTCCCATTTCGGACTATTATTGATCTTTGATTTCGAGTGCACTCACCGTGGCTCCGTCGCTTTCGTCGGTGAAGTTTCCCTGCTGAAGGGAGATCGAGTTCGTCTGGTTGCTGGTGCCCGGTGGCCGGGTGCTCTTCCCCAGAAATTTACCGGTCGCCCCCGAGTGTTTTGCGTCCTCCTTGCCCCCGCTGCGGAACACCACGTAGGCCTATATTAAACAGGCAAACTTTTCAATTTATGCGACACGCTCTATCAGGCGACGCGAAAATGCCGTAGTTCTGGCATTTTTATCGTCTGGATTCTATTGCGGGTGTGGGCGTTTGAGTGGTACGGGGGTGGAGTCGAAACGGAATGAGAGACGCATGCGAGTGATTTTTATCGTTGCGGTTGAAAGAGGCGAGGCTAATCGAGCAATTGTAGTTCACGTTCATCTTACAGTTTATTCTCAGTCTACCCTATTCATAGCACTGTTAATGCATGCATCGTATTTAATGATCTTTTATTTTTGGATCGGTGGAATCGCGTTGGAACATTTCTTTTCCTTTGACTCTATGATGCTTCATCTAATGTAATTAATGTTGTTCGTTTGAAATGTGGCAATGGCGACGGTATCGAAAATACAAAGAAACGAATGTCATTCCTTACTAACCGAATATAATATATTTTTTTGTCATTCCTAATATAACCTGATGACATCTTTCTAATTATTTTTTGGAAATATGTTTGTTAAGTTAAGCTTCATTTTTTGGTCAATATACGACTTATTGTATTAATAAATTCGGCTTATTATAATAAATGTTGACCGTTCGAAAAATGGCAATGTCAGTAACGGCATTAAAAATATAAACAAACGAACACTATAACCTTACTTTTAAGTGATAACAATATGGAATTAATCTTTATTTTAAAACCTTCTTGTCAAATTAAATTGGCCTTGTTTTTTGTCATAATTTACGATGTTTGGCTTATTGTTATAAAGTTTATCCATTTGTAAAATTGCGCTATTAAAAATTATAAAAAAAGTAAGTATCGCCGTCTTTCGTTGTATTAGCAAGAATATAAAATTATGTTTTACTTGAATCATTAAATTGATTCTATTTTTTCTTCTTGCAATTTACGAAGTATAGCTTGTTATAGCAAATTCTGTTCATTGATAAATTCGTATAAATCTAGACAGGATACGAATTACAAAATAGGAAGCGTCATCTACAAGTTTCACTCATTATTTCCAAATGAAAATAAAATTCAGTTATTTTAAATAAATTATTTAAAAATAAATTTATTTGAACTTGTTAAATTATGATAGACAAAGTCTAGTCTACAATTACAAATTTTTGACCAATCAAGAAGACTATTGTAACAATGACAATATAAAAAATTACTTTGCTTGAGAATTACAATAAAATTAATTATATCACAATTTACAAAATACTCATCAAATAGAATTGACTTTTTTATCGTGATCAATTGGGTAGTGTAGCCTTTGTAGATTGGCCAAGCCTAAGAACAATGTTACTGTTGACAAATTTAGAAGTAAAACTAAAGAGAGGGAGCAGCTGCAACGGTTCTTCTATTTTGGGTGGCAATAAAATTCAATAAACGTTCGAACGAGGATTCTGCAGCAGCCTGTAGACCCGAGCTATATCATCGAGGTCTCCCAGTCGGTATTTCTGCCTGGATCGTCGCTGCCCGCTACTTCCGGATGAAATATGTAGTTTAAAGAGCCCGGTTTTTCGCGCGGCCCGCCGACCGAAATATATTATATCGCGCAACACACGCAACTAGTTTACAACTTCCACGGCCCGTGGCCGGTGTTTCCCCAAAGATCAATACGTGCCTCCAGGAAATAAATAAATAAATCCCACCGGACCTCCAGAAAATAAATAAATAAATCCAACGCGGACGAGGACACTGTCCGCAGAACTTTCACGCGGAAGTCACTATTTTCCGCGGCATTTTTCAAACAAATACGCTGCAGTCTCGGCAGAATTGAGATAAAGCGACGGAACATTTTTTTTCTGCTGAACCAGAAACCTCGCGAAATAAAAGAATAGCAGAAGAAATAACAGATTACTTTTTACTTTAAGAAACTATTTATTAGAAGCTGACTTTTATGATACAATTTTCAATTGGTTAAAGAATTTAATTGCTTTCGAAAAATCAATCAGCAATCGCGAATTCTTCTGTCTGAATTAATTAACAACAACGTAATATGTATTTGCGTTTCGTATTTTTATTTTAAATAGTAAATGATAATTGTTAGTTTAAGGAGAAAATACACCGAGATAGTTTCCAGAATGGTTAATCTTAATTAGTATTTTAGTACATTATAATATTATATAATGTAATATTTTATAATATAGTATATATTATAATTATATAGCATTCACTATATATTTTATAATATTATACATAATTACACAATATATTATGATAAAGTATAAGCTGTTATATAATATATTATAGAATTATATATAATGAATATAATGAAAGATTGTTTCTTTATTTCTGCTGCTTATTTATATACCATTATCGTATAATTATATAATATATTATACAATGTTCTACATAATTATACAATATATTATGATATAGTATTGTATAATGTATGTATATATTACGTAATTGTATTATAATATTACGATAAAAGATCGTTTATTTATTTCTGTCGTTTATTTGTAATACATCGTTCAGTGATTTCTCTTTATTCATCGTTCCACCTCGACTCCGTCGACGGTTCTATAACTTTGTGCCGTAAACATTCGAGTGGCGCGTATCACGTGAAATAGAAGCATTGGAGATCGATGTCAGTCTTACCTTGCTGCCGAATATGAGGCACAGTAGCAGCGTGACGGTAAGCTGGGTGTGACAGAAAAATATCACGTACAATAAATCCGGATTGGCCGGCGATTGCAAGAACAACCTGCAACGAGAAAGATTGCACCCGGTCAGACTTTCGTTTTTCGTTCTCCGGGGACTCGGAGACCGGAAAGCCGGTCGACAACGTTCAACCATCCCCAAAGTAGCCATTTCCACCCCTAGAGAAGTTGTTATCGCTCGTTGACAGAGAAACGAATCAACTTTATGCGAATATTTCACCTTGCGACTCGAAAGTCTCACGAGAAATTTTCCATGAATTTTTCAACGCTCTGGGAAACGTTCCGCGGTGTTTTGTAGTTGTTGAATGCGTTTCAGAGTATTCATACGCGTGTAGATTAATTTTCTGGTATAGTTTTTAAATGTATGTTGTTCAAAGCCACAATACGCGTTGAAATTGTTTCGACGTATGTATCGTAATGGAAACATGTTTGATTTAATAAATTGATGTTAATTAATAATCGGACAGTTCGCTGGAGGTTTTCTATATTGTTGGTGGTCAATGGTTCGGGAGGTACATTTTTCTTCTGGAACGTGTCGTCGAGGGGGTCGTAATAATGGAGATATCGAATGATTTAGGCGAACGCGTTGCCCAATATATTCGTGCCGGTCGCGCCGTAAACCGAGCCGCCCACTACGGCACGAATCTTTTAACCGTAGTACGCCGAGCGACTTGCAGCGGTTGCCGCGGAAGTTCCAGCCGCCACGAGAGTTTCCGAGGAGACCCGAAGTTCTACTCGGAGCTTTTTCTTTCGCAAGAGGTTCTGCATTTGAGGCCAACTTGCCTTCTCAGCTTTCAACCCTGGTTTACTCGTTGTTCGCCAACAGTCTCTCAACTTCCACGGATAATTATGCGCATGATTAGGTCTACCGTCTACGTCGGTTTTTCCGTAATCTCATTCTTGGACCGACGAAGTTATAGAACTTTCGATCTCTATAGATCTGGTGACTTATGGCCAGAGAAATTATAGGAAAGAATCGGAAAGTAACAATACGATACCTCGAATTAGGATGTCTGACGATGACTGTGAATGTTTATGCATGTTTGACAGAGTTCGCATACGTGTAAATAATTCTTCTGCAATGTCTTTCACTCTTAACATTATTATTTTTATTTTATATTATCTAATTTTGTTGTCATCACTATTTATTTTAATATACAGGGTTTGAATCCATGGGCTTTAAGATGTTTCACTGTTGTTGAGTTTGTGTATATGTGAACACGACTGTATACATTCGAGTCATTTTTCTGCAATAATTTCTATACTATATTATATTACATTTATTTTATATTGTCTAATTTTATATTTATTATAGTCCGATTGTTTAAACATAATTTCCGTATGTTTAAACGCGATTGTATAATATATATTCAAGCAATTTTCCTGCAACGATATAATATATTATTTGATATTATTATTTATATTATTACATTATTTTACATACATTTATTTTAAAATATCCTATTTTACATGCACTATAATTTTACTGTGGTCGCATGAGATTGAATATGTCCGTACGCGTTTGAATAAATTTCGATTAATGTTCTGCACACTTCGCAACATTTCAAATGATTATGCATACCTAATTGATTCGTTGAAGTATGATTGTATCTGTAAACGTTTGAGCCGGGTCTATTTTGGCACACGTCCATTTCAAGCTGTGTCTATGCTGACTCATGCGCTCATCAGTTCCCCATTACAAATGATTCCCTGTTATGACGTTTCTCCATTAAAAATGAGAAATTGATTTGAGATTTTTCAATGGCCTCTGCATGATTTGTCGCGGACACGGCGAGACCGCATGATCGACAGGGACAAAGGTAGTCAACAATCTAGCACGGCCTGTTTCTCTCGGCGTATGTCGATACCGACGCGACCGACGCATCCGCGGAACGTGTAACGTTGGCTGGAAGCTACGAATCGTTAATTTTAATAATGTATCCCGCTGATACTCGGCCACATTCCCCGCGAACTGGAGCAGAACACCGGAAGCTATTATGTCTCCGCACAAGTGCACATATTCCTGAATAAATGACGTCACAGGCGGCCACCGCTTGTCACCTCAAACTGCTGTTCGAAATTACATTCGGATCCGCCGAAATGATCTTCGCCGTGGTAGAGGCTGCTTGTGCGGCTACCAACAATTAAAATTGTACGACTCGAGAATTCGATTCGATCGAATCGAGTGTTACCGATGGTCCTTGAAACTCTGGCTAGTTTCCTCTCTCCTCGAGAAATATTAGAAAACGTTGAAATTCGACATTAAATCGCAGTAAAATAGGAATATTCATGTTATAGTAATTTTTCAAAAGTTGGGTAATTTAGTATCTCGGTTTTAGTCGACTGAGTGATACTTCGACTATGATTTAATATTAGTTACACTTATTTAGGACATATTCGCACTGGACAGTGCATCGGAAAATGAAAAAAGATATTTCTCAAAATTGAAATAATTTTTCTGATCCGATAAAAGCATAATGATTACTTAGATTGAAGTATAAAGTTTATGACGGCATGATAAAAGCTGATCTACGAGTTTTGGATAACATTTTATTGCTGTTTTTGTGAAGAATTCGTTAGTGTTCGTATTCCCGAGAGCTGACAAGTAGAATAGGTAATCGTCTAATCAGACTAGTGGCAATTGTCAGTCTGTGATGGGCAAAAATGGACAATGTTTTATTTATAAGACGGACAGTTTGTATTATATGCAACTAAAAAGTAGTATTAAGCAGTGTAACGTCAGGTAAGTAGTGTTATATACACAATGTTCGTAAATTATATTATCTAAACAATATTCATAAACTGTATTATATATACACTATTTACAAATTGTATTATATATACAATATTTGTAAACTGTGTTATATATACAATATTTACAAGCTGTGCTATAAATAAAATAGAAGTTGTATTAACCAATGTGGGCCTAAACATATTAGACATCCTATTAGATGACAAAAAGTAGTATTAAGCAGTATACGGATATTTAGTTAGACAATAAAAACTAATATTAACAAGTATTTGGTCAGACTTTGTTGTATAAGTATATATGTAATTATAATATAATAATATGATAAAATAGTTTTGGCCAGTCTGTGGTAGGGTAAATGGTATTATGAGAATGGCGATACAGCAGACATGTAGTCAGACCATAAAAAGATACTACGGGCCAAGAAACGACAATACGAGCGATACGAGTCAGTCTTCAGCCGGGCAAGTGGTGTAAGGCAGACTGCACTCGGACAAGCAATATAGCCGCGCCTGCAGCAGCCGAAAGTCGTGGAATTTAAAGTTTCATTTGGGAGGAGCTCGGTACGTCAATGCCTGCAATTTCATGCGGACGCTTTGAAATTCCGTAGCACATCTCCTACTTTCCGCGGCCGCCGCTCTTATTACCGGCACGAGAAAGAATTGCAGAATCGTGTATCGCAGCCGTTTCAAAGTGCGAACTGAATATTCCGTGACTTTTTCCCTTGCGAAAGTGGCTGCGCGAGCGACGCCGCGGCACTGATACGCGCGAAACGTTGTAATCAGCTGGCTAACTCACATCGAGACGTTGAGGAAGACTGAGAGTAGAAATTCGTTGTAGATCGCCATCGAGATGAACCGGCTCTCGTTGAACTCTGACGGTGTTTTACGCACCACGATGCACAGCCTGATGCCCCAAATTAGGAACATCACCTCCACTGAAACAGAACACGATTCATTACGAGACAGTAATCGCGAAATTATTCTGCGTTGGTGAGAAAGAAATTGTGCAACGATTTAATACGATTTTCTGCGGCGACCATTAGTTGTTAAAAATAATATATAGTAATCAGGAATTTCATTATTAGTCATAGGAACTATATTTTAATCTGAATTACTATTATCTGTAACTTAAACAGAATTAATTTCACATGATACTTAGAAACGACGAGACATAGATTTAATTGAAGTTGATGCTATTGCAGATTAACAATTATTTACAATTACTTTTCTAATAAGAATATTATGTAGATAAATCATTCAATTTGAAGGATTTACATTTAATTATTAATTTAACTATTAACTTTATAAGAAGGTATTTAATCCTAGTCTTCTTTATAAATTTCATTGAAATGTAAATATTCATTCATTAAAGAATCATGCAATTCTGTGGAACAATGCGATACTGTTACCGGAATATTTAAAAAGTATTGCAATACCGCCGCAACTTCTCTCGAACATTTTCATTTCATTGAGGAAGCTCGTAAAGCAGTTATTAAAGTTGTCATGAACATGGAAGAACGAGCAATTTCAGCTCGAACGAACTGGTTTACAAAACTTGTATTTAGACCGTACCGTCGCAATGCTTGAAAGACCATGTACTTCGAAGATAATGTTCTTAAAACATCGTATTAATCTTTAACAGAAAGATAAACTCCCAAGGTATTGTTCCAGGAGAATTACAACTCGAAAATACTGTTTCAGTTTATACAAAGAACGAAAAGCTCTGAGAAACTGACCTACAACAATTTCTATTTCGAAAATGTTATCGCAACTTTAGAATGCACGAAAACATTCAAGAGACTGTTCCAAGAAAATTGCATTTAGAAATTACTATCCTAACATTTGAACGAACAAAAAGTTTCAAGATATTGTTCTATCGTGTATGAAACTCGCAGTTTTTAATAGAGAGAAGAGAACAAACCAAATAAACTGAATATAAAAATTACATTTAAGAAATAGTGTTTTAATAGTATTCTATTCTCGTAAAAACTAGGAAGGTGCAAAAATTGCCAGTACAGAAACCGGCGAAGTAGACAAACATTTATAAATATTAACACGTTCTTGCAACAAATGAAACGTTATCTAGCGGGCAAGAAAATATCTTGATACTAATTAGCAACGAATATTAAACGGCCGATCTCGATTCCCTCGCGTTCCCGGGAATCCTCCATTTAATTAAAAAGAGCTGCGTAAACAAGTGGCCGCCGAAAAATTCATTAAAATTAATAAGAAAGAGGTGACTGCATTTAAAAATTACTGGCTGGAGCCTCGCGCGGCCGTAACATCAAAGAGAGTCTGGAATTGGTCGACGGAATAAAAGTCAGCGGTGGTTTTCGCTCGGCCGCTGCGAGAGTGCGTCGCGAGAACGAATTACGTTTAACGGTCGCATAAATAATTTCCTTCCCCGTAGCGGCTAGGTGCGGGGGCTGTTACCGTGCCAGAAACACGTCGCGCTACTTCGCAGGCGAGCCTGTGTTTCCTCATCAAGAAAGCCCTCGTGGTAAAACGGGGAAAAAACTCGACGAAGGAGAACAGCTTTCCCGGCTCGCGGTAACGCGGGCAAACATCGGCGCCATTCCCGGCGCTGTCGTTAACGACAGTCGTCGAACATATGCGCTAAAGCGAGGTTCATGCCGGCCAGGCTGGCCCCGTAGCTTACAGATTCGCTTGTCGCCGGAACACGCTCCCACGAGGAAAAAATCCTCGTAAAGCTGTCCGGGACTCGATCGAGCGATAGCGTCTGCCGAGGGGCAGCCGGAAAAAATTCTGTTACGTGCTGGGACTGCTTTATCCGCCATTGTTCCACTTTATTCGCTGGCTGGGAAGGGGCGGTTTGTTGCGAGAATTGAAATGGGGCACTGATTGAGAAGAGAGATTCTCATTGGTTTCGATGTAGTATTGATTCTACTGTGTTCGGTAACAGTTGTTTTTCTTAAGTAAGAATTTCAACCAATTTTGAGGCGTGGAAAAACAGTACGAGTCATGGGAAATCTATTTGAATTATAAGAAAATGGACCACGGTTCATGGAAAATATTTCCGAGTTATGGAAAAGCGTTATCAATTGTAAGAAATCAAATTGAGTCAACGGAAAGTGAATTACGGTTCGAAGAGAGCAATATACGCTTGTGGAAAATCATGAGTCATAGAAAATAAATTTGGATCATGGGAGAATGGACCAAGGTTCTCGAAAAATGTATTGAGTCATTGAAAAGAAGCACAGATAGTAGGAAATCAATTTGAGTCATTGAAAAGTGAACTGCAGTTCAAAGAAAATAATATTTATTTGCGGAACAACAGCATGAGTTATGACAAATCGACTTGAGTCGCAGGAAAATTGATCACAGTTCATGGAAAATAATACCGAGTTGTGGAAAAGCACTATAAATCGTAAATAATGAAATAGATTCATCCAAAAATGAGGCATCAGTCGTGTAAAATTTGATTTATAAACAAAAACATATCCCGTCATGGAACATTATAGAAAAAATTTTCAAATACGGAAAAGAAACATGAATTACAGGTAATTAATTTGAGTCATAGGAAAATTCCCTACGAATCATGGAAAATCAACACGAATCATAGGAAATAAACTCTATAAGACGTATCAAAATTCATGGAAGATCACACAGTTATATAAAATGTCGGCATAAATCCCGAAAAATCGTGGTAAACAACAGAAAAGCACCGTAATTTAATGAAAATTATTAGAGCTTCTAAAAAACAACATTTTAATAAAATCATTGTAGGAACGTTGAATTGTAATACGTTTAAAATAAAGTAAAAATGTTTATCGTATCAGTTATGGCGCGTGTCATTTAATTCTCGAATATCTCGACGGTATAATGGAAGAATTAATTATTTGATTGGCGAAGTGATGGCACCGTTTGTACAGGGCGACACGTAGTACCGAAATTTACATATTATGCCCGCGCAAATACTATGGGCATCTACATGATCAGACAAGCAGTTTGATGGACGACTTCTATAGACGTTCACAACCGTTGCAGAAATTACATCGTTCTACACGCGACTGCGACGAGATTGATCGCGAATTTTCCAGCGAAATTACAGGAACGTGACCCTTAATCACTCGTGATCATCGACGTAACGTTCATGAAATTTCCGCAAAGACTGTGATTGATTCGCGACACACCGATGAATTTTAACGTCGATGGATCGCGACCGAATCGTTTCGAATTCTTCGACCTAAAGTGAGATAGAGGAAGACAGGGAGAGAGAGAGAGAGAGAGAGAGAGAGAGGGGGAGAGAGAGAAAGAGAGAGGGGGAGAGAGATTTGACCTTTCATCTAGGCAGAGAGGTGTAAATTAATTGAATCAAACAGGAGAATGATAAATTGTGCTGAAATGTATATGGAATTTCTACATCGAAGATGATTTTTTCGATAGTTTTCAAAAAGTTTTAGCGATTTTTTTATGTTCACGCTCGACTATATCCGGCGAACACAATTCTTGAATCTGTCATACCACATCCGGTTCATTTCAGAGCCAGAACTCCGAGGTTTGCCTTGATTATTTGATACTGTTAGAAATAACTATAAATCGCTTTCATAAAGGTCGATAAACCGATTTTAGCAATACTGCATGACATCGAGCGTCCTAACACAAACAAACCTGAGTGTATACCCTTGTGCACGTATAATCAGACCGCGCTGAACAGAGCCTTACAAAATCGTACGAAAACTCCTATGTAATACATTGACCTGATAACACAGTTATTAAAATCAATTTAAGAGTCCTTCATTAAAATACCCTGCACCATAGTTTAACAGGTACGTCTGCCGTTTTGTTCATCGAAAAATAATAGTAATAATAATACTAGCAATAATAATAAAAGCATTAGTAATATTAATAATAATAGTAATAATAATGATGATAGAACAACAAAATATTAAAAATGTTTATATCTATGACATCGTGGGTCAATTCTGACCGAATCATGGGATTTCGCCGGTACTACGAGGATTAATCGACACCGTTTGTTCAGTTTCATGCAAAAAATTCGCGCGTCAAGTTCGACGTGTGCGACGGGGCATTATCGCGAGGCGAAATCCAATGATTGTCCTTGCTGAAATCTGTTCGCTTCCGACGAATATTTCCACGCGAACGCCTCGCAACGCTCAAACAATATTCCTTATTGACCGTTTGTCCGTCCGGGAGGAATTCCGAATGAGCAACCCCACGATAATCCAGGAAAACAGTGAACGCGACTTTGATTTTCCAGCGACTTTCACGGAGTTTTCAGGTGTCCGTTCGTTTTGAAAGCGATATTCCGAAAATCGTCGACTCATTTCCATATCGTACTGATAAATTTATACACTCTATCAAATTCATTGCTGAATAATTTGTCAAAATATGCATTTGTTACTAGTTTAACTTTTTCAGCAGTTTTTTTTTAAATGCACATCTATATTCACTGAGTTTATATTAATATTTAATACTAGTTTTTTGTTCTTCATTGTCAAGATGGATTTATCCCCGTTTATATAAATATATAAATAAATGTAGAAATATATAAATTAAGGAATGGATGGATGGATGGATGGATGATTGAGTGAATTGATAAGTAAGTAAATAAATAAATAACTATATAATCTGCGTTTTTTCCTAGATTGTGATGATTTAAAACAGTTTGTCTTAGATATCCACATTGAAATTAACACGTTGAGCGCCACGCTGGTTTTTAAGGGGGTCCCCCACAGGCCACGCGCACCGCGTCGAAGCGCTGGTACTGTAGGGCCAATGTTTCTTCTCGCAGTGTCAGCCATCGATGACCGACATGTCCGAAACGGAAAGTCTAGTGTCAGCCATATATGGCTGACGTGGCGCTCAACGTGTTAATACAACATGTTCAGCACTAGAATTTCTATTCTCTCTCATTCGGAAAGGTTTAGTTTTTAAGCGTTCCACAGTGTCTAGCGTTTGTCAGTCCTATCACTATGCTGCGGACCATTATGCATTTATCATAAAAATTAGTAGATGAAATTTGGATCATCAGAAAAATTAAAAGATTTAACATTATTTCTGTATTATTTTCAACTTACTAAAATGATTAAAGAAAGAAAGAAACTATTATTTGCCTCTTGTTTACTGCAGTTAATAAAGACAATTTTTATTTTGTATAAAGCTGAGAGTTAACGACCGTAGAATCCGCGAGCTAGTTCGAATTTTAAAACGACCTCCGAAATCATAACAACTAATCGGTACTCCCGGACTCTTTTGCGTGCGTTGACCCTATATGATGAATGCGAGAGGGCGTGTGCGAGAACCGCGATATTTAAATAAAGTTTTTCACAACTGAATTACAATTTTTCTTAATATATATTTTTTCCGTATAGTTATTTATAGTATTAATTACATATATTCTTTCTTTAGTGTATTGTACATACACACTTTCACTTTAATCGTTTACTTTAATAATTATTAAATCAATTGAGTAAAGCACGAAGTATTCGCGAAAGCCACTATAGTGGCTTGTCGTGTCTAAGAGGTTAAGTTGCATCTTATACAAGTTGCAACATAGAAAATACATATCGTTAACACGTCATAATATCGTGTAAAATAGAGGTATGAAACGACATTGATTGTAAATTAATAATAATTTCAAAAATTTCAAACTTTTTAAAATATAATGTTGAATAACGGAAGTATAGAATTGGTAATAAAGATTTTTAAAAAATTCATTTTTATAACATTTAAAGTTAACTTTATAAGTCGTCCGAATACTTATGTGACGTGAAATTCGATGCTTCTTTTATATTTATTCAATTATGTATATTACTCTACTTCAGAATGGAAAGGGAGGAATATTTTAAGAGGAATGGATGGAGCCAAGAAGGTGTAAATCGGTTGAGGGATAGTGGAGAAGATGTGGGTTCAAGGTTGAGGAATAGAGACGTAGAGGTGCAGCAGCAGAAGCAATTCCGCAAAGTGGCACAGTCGAAATTTAACCCGCGGTACCAAAAAATAAAAATCTGGGTTCTTCCAGAGTACCTGAGCAGGGAAGGTAAAGGAGGATGCCAGAAATTAGTAGCGAGAGCAAGATGTGGAAATATGGAAAGATGGAACAGATATTGGGAGAAAGAGGAAGAAAGAAACTGTGACCTGTGTGGGGAGATGTTTGGGACACTGGAGCATCTCGTAAGAGATTGCAGGAAAACGGAAAGAGGAGTGACGATCGAGGAGGTAGTAAGCGGTAGAAAGAACGAGAAGGTGGAAGAATGGCTGGGCAAGGTAGATAAAAAGAGAAAAGAAAGAGCAAAGGAGAAGGCTTTATTAGGATTTTAGAGTAAGAAACAGTTTTTAGGCAGTAGGTAAATGAGATAAGTGTGTGAATGAAAATGTATATAATGAATGAAAGGTTAAGATAGAATTGTAGAGTTAGGTTTGTGTAAACCAAGTCCTATTTCTTGGCCGTGAGGCTGAAAATAAATATATATTATTATTATATTACTCTACTTTACTATACCATAAAGGATGTTTTCCTTTCAATGTACATTTATTTAAATATATATCGTAGAAGTCAAAGTTACGCTAGTATCTGTATATTTTTGGGAGTCACTGTACATTCTCAATTCGATAGAACATGTTAGAATCTAGCGCCTCCACTTTATTTCTCACAAAAAGTTTTATATTAAACGTTTTACAAGCGTTCTAAACGTTTCATAACTGTTTACAGTTTTTCATATTCTAAAAATCGCAAAAGACACCAGAGACAGCATAAACAGCCGTTGCATATACATATAATGTTTAACGAATCACGATCGAACTCAACGCTACGATTGACTATACAACGATGCTTACTTAACCACAAAAGAATGTCTTGGTACGTGCGCTGCGGAATATTGAAATGGGTTATCTCGGTTAATTTTTTTCCCACAACGTACTCGCAATTCCATGAGTAAATAACTCGATTACGATATCGAACGGACCTTCGTGGAAAATGCTATGCCGCCGATAGTCCCCGGCTGTGTTTTCAGAGACGCGGTGATCCGATCGATTCGTAGCTCGAATTAAAATTCCCTCCCGCATGGATTTCAATTTCCATCGAATCGCCAAGGAAAAACTTCGCGCTCCGTCATTCTCTCGCTTCTATGCCGCCCCCGCTCTTGCCCGCGATTTTTAACGCCGAAGCACCTTCTATCGGGGCGATTATCGCGGACCACTCGATTCCAGCGCGGCTTTTCAGCCAGTGAAAACTGGCTATTCGATCCGGGAGTCACCGTGCCCGACCGACGAGCCCTCCACGGGCCTGTAATACTTCGATTTGCATTGCGGAACTCAAATACGGCCGCTCAATCCCGTAGATATGTCCTCTAATAACAGCGAGACGACCCCATGAATAAATCTATTATCCCGCTTCCATGCGGCAGTTCCGTTTCTACTGCCGATTGTCCTTTTCTCCCTTTCTTATTTAGAAAAACATCGTCGCGCAAAGAGTTCGTTCTGTAGGCGACTTGAATCGGATCTGTGAAGGTTTCACTGTGTTTGAGAATATTTGAACGGATTATTTGTGTTTCGATCGGTGAATATTCAGTGTCAATGGAACGCTGTTGTGGATCTTGGCTTGATGTTTGACCATGTTTGAACACGTTTGAGATCTCTGAATAATAGATCTGTTTAAATGTTCGTAAACAGTATGACATTCGATTGCACACGGAATAAATGAGATCAGTTTATACTATACTCCGTTTGAGTATGTTTGGGAGAGCTCGAAATTGTTTTCTGTATTCGATTTATGTGAACTGTGTCTCAATTAATATTTAAGAATGTAGGTGGATGAGAAAAGGACTGTGAACGAGTTTGAATTTATATCTGAGATGTTTGAATGGGTTTCAATCTATATCCGAGAAATTCCTTGCAACATAAAAGATACTTCGCTGAATGATTAAAAATGGTTGCTCTCCAGAAAATACTTTACATATTTATATTTAAATCTTCGTATGTCTGAGCACGTTTGAATGAAATTGAATTTATTTCAAAGAAGCATCTCGCATCAAAAAACAAGACATTGTTGCACCTGTTTGTAAATTGCACTTGATCCGAGGCTTAAAAATGATTTGGCTCTACGAAATATAATTTTACATACCCTCAAGTCTATTTGCATATGTGTTGAGCATCTTTGAATACATTCGAATATACTTCTGATACATACGTGGTATAAAAAAGAATATTATAAAATAGAATGCTACTATTATAGAAGGTAACGACGCTGTAAGTCCCAAAACCAATTTAAAAACATCGCGATACATTTTCACGTGTTTGAGAATGTTTGATATGCTATGGATTTATTTTCGAAGTACACATCGTAACAAAACAAAAGCGTAACATTTTCCTGTGTTGCACCTAATACCTCGCAACAGTACAATACCTCGAGTCCAATATTTCCTATTTTGAGCACGACCTATTAGGTTTGAACGCGTTTGATTGCGCATCAATACTTCAACGGCGCTGACTGCTCAATTTCGCGTGCCTAACCGATCGGGAGATATGATTCCTTGCGGCAGAATATTTGCATTCTCTTGGCAGACATTTCGATGGTTCCCGCAAGTAATGTTCGGTTTAAATAAAATTTTTCGAACGGAGAAGCCAGGGAGAAGGAATTTATCATTATTTCCTATAGGCAAAGTTTCGCGCGGACCGTCCGCGAGGCTTGAATAAATTCAGCCGCGGAGCTCAAACGCCGGGCGTTTGCAAATAAAGGGTGAAATGGGGAGGAAAGCGTAAGAAATGATACCCAATCTTATCGCGAAATGAAAAGTAACGACCCCGGGATACGATCCTCATTCCGCTCCGCCGGCCCCGCGGTTCTCAAACAAATTATCCGGTCGGAAGATGATCCGCGAAACACCGGCCAGCACGTATCCATTCAGCTGAAACTCCTCTGGGAACAGCAGCGTGTACTCGCGGTAACAAACAGAATTTTTCTGGGCAACCGTGCCGCGTTAATCCGCGAAAAATAAACAGATCCTTTGACATAATAATCTGAACGCCGTAGTTCTTCCCCGTGCTTTTCTAAAACTCCAAGGTGGAACTTTTTAGTGTTTCCGTTTGTTACAGCAGGAATTTTCTGGCTGGTCTCGTGCCCAACACTAGTAACCCCCTGCATTTTTTACAAATCTGGTCGACTAGTGCACGATCAAAATATTGCACGACCTGCATTGTTCGAAATACTCGATGTTTTCGCTGACTGCCTTTTTATTTTTCAGCTGGTATTTTTATCCCAAAAAATCTGAAAACGATGTAGCGTACAGGAAAAACTGATGTCTCGATTTTCGGGGATAACTGTGTAGATAGGTATGCATGTAGGTCGTTGTTCCGATCCGATTCTATGTGGTATATTAACAGTCGCGAAGCGTACAGATTTGACCCAAGCTAAATTAACGTACTTCGGACATTGTGGAAAAGAATGGTAAAAGGAAAATAACTTACTCGAGAGTACGTACGAGAATATTCAGTGAACAACAGACGAACATACTTGGAACCGCAGATATAAAATGTCGAAATTCTTCTGCGAATCAGAGAGGACACGTGAAAGCGTATTAAAGGGAATTCTCGTCCCAAAACAGTGCAATAAAAATGGTCTGGTTGGAGGAGTGGGGGGGTCGAATGAAAAGCCCCCGTGGTTGTAACGTAGCCGAGTTTTTCGGTCCCGCGGTACTAAAATTACTGAAAAACGAGGAGGACACGCGTTCTCGCGGTTTACGATGGTGGAACAGCCGGCGTCCTGTAGCCCCGGCAAAATATTGAATTAGTCTGCGTTCTGTTTTTGAGAAAGCCGGCCGCCGGATAAATTGGATTACCATGCCCCCGAGTATTGCGAAACGATAAGTTTATTCGAGCCATCTTCAGTAATAAACTTCGGTCTGCTCCATTAGTCGCCGAATATTCCGACCGAGAGACCGTTCACGTAACCGAACGGTCGGCTAACGAACTTTACGTCCGTAGCTGTAACAGTCTAGTAGTCGCAGATGAAATCCTCCGTGGAAACATTATCCATTTTCGTCGAAGAAACTATAGCAACTTCAGGAATCATGAACATTGGGAAATTATTTGAAAATTTAGAGAAATTGTTGAATAATTGATTTGACTGGTTACAGTGAGAATTGTGAAATTGTTTAAGAATTGTGCAAGTGCGAGAAGTAACATAATTTGGGTGGGAAATATGTACTGGAACTTATAGAAAGTCAGTTTGAGTCAAAGAAATGGGCTACGAGTCATGGTTCGTTATATATGAATCATGGAAAATCATATATGAATATGATTCATATAATCATATATGAATATGATTCATATAATCATATATGAATATGATTCATGTAATCATATACGAATATGATTATGTATTCAGTTATAAGAAAATACATTCAAGTCATGGAAAATCATTTGGAGTTATGGAAAAGTGATATAATTAATATGAATAAATTAATTCCAATCACAGAATAATATCGTAGAGTCCGTAAAAAGTAGAGTTATGGAAATGCAGCTCATCTCATAGAAAATCAATTTGAGTCACATGAAAATACATCGGGAGTTCTGAGTACGGATTTTAGAAACCAGATTTGAGTCATAGAAAGTTGCTGTAGGAGTCATGAAGTTACATTAATTAGTTTAACCCATAGAAAAATATGCTTTATATCATACAACGTCATATTAAGTTATTGGAAAGTAGCTGGAGTTACGGAAAACTATGGCGAGTAATAGAAAAATGTATCTCACGTCAGAGAAACATATTTTTCTAATTTGCAAGTGTATATATGTGCCCATAATTATGAAAGTGGTCTAAGTCATATATTTCTTGTATCGAGATATTTAATGAATCGCATTTGAATAAATTAAAAAATATTTTTACATTATGTGACATTTTAATTTATAATTTTATTAGTCTTGATTAATGGAAATTTATTATAGATATGAAATTTTGTGTGAATTTCATAGGAAAATGTTGTTTTTAAAGCTTGAATTGACTTAGACCATTTTCAAAATTAACTGAATGTTCTATAAATGACGTAAAGCAATAACGAACTATGAGTTTTATTTGAAACAATAACTTTAATGAAATAATTCGTGCACATTTATTAATTATACTAAAAAAGTAATGCATTTTCATCATTTCGAGTTTTTAAGATTTTTAAAATGTTCTTGAAAAACTGAAGGAATGTATGGTAGCAAACACATAATATCTTTATGTTTTTCTCCCGATACTGGTCTAGTGGTGGTGTATAAAGGAAGTAGCTTAATATTTCCGTATATTTTGGGACTTCCTCTTTTAGGTGAAAGATCCAAAACGTGGAATTCAGGAGCATCTAAAGAAGTTTTATAGAACATTTTATATGGTTAATTTTTCACGAATCTCGTCCATTGTATTCGCAGCCAAGAGACAGATTCGCCCGCGGTATTTTTTCCTCTTCTTGTTGTTCACTCCTCTAGTGATTTCGTTGAAATAAAATCCGTCTGCGACATTCGTTTTATCGAAAATGTATTTCTTCTTCTACACTTTTTTATCAGTTCATAATAGTGCTCAGGGTTACATAAATAATTTGCTTTTTTTATTTTCATTTCTATCAACCCAAAATCACGGTCATTCGGTAGAAAGGACCAAGTTATGTTTATATAATTTCCTTAAATTTTTGACATAGACCACTTTCATAATTAACACTGAATGAATTCCATGTACTGTTGAAATTCCAACCACCATCTGACGGTTCATTTTTGACGATGTCGTAAAAATTACATTGAATAAATTTAGTTTAAAATAATGTGGTGTAAAATAACTGATAAACTCATTTTTTTAAAATTTTGACTTAGAACACTTTCATAATTATGGGCACATATTACAGTTGTTCATACTACTTGTATAACCAGACAGATGCTTATACTACTTGTCTGACTAGACAGTTACTTACACTACTTATCTGACCAAACAGTTCCTTATACTACTTGTCTGGTTAGATAGCTTCTTATACTACTTTTCCGATTAGACATTTGCTTATACTACTTATATGGCCAAACCGTTTTTTATACTACTTGTCTGACCAGACAGATACTTACACTTCATGCCTGACAGAACAGTTGCTTATATTACTTATTTGACCTCAGATCGTTACTGTACTTGTTTAACCAAACGTTGTATCTATTACTAGTCCGATCATATATTTGTCTCTACTACTTTCTGGTCTAAATACGCAGCATTCATAAAATATTAGCTTATTATCTCAGCACTTTAATTTAAAATGGGATTAAAGGAAACAAATATAAATGACATTCACATCTCAATATACATTTATGCATTTCTGTTTGAAACTCTCCGAGACCGGGGATGTTCATATTATCATACATCGCTTTGTTAGAACATAAAATATCACGGGTCACATGATCAGAAAGTCTTGAATTCAGTTCCACGGACTATGAGAAATTTCGGAGTTCGACTATTTCGTTGAAGCCGCTCCTCTTCCCGGGGTTTTGCATTGGACGCAATCCAAAGGGGAGCAATAGTTCCCGCCGTGAAAGCTTCTATTTGTTAAAACGCTGGCTTTATTCCCAGATGCAAAGCCACGCGGCGGTCCATCACTTTAACCGGGCTCGGCGTTTTCGCGAAAAAATTTGCATTTCATTGGAGGATAGACGAACGGTTATCGGCCGACAAATAAATTTATCACCTCGCCTGTAACCGTACCGAAGATTCCTACGGTCTAGTCGTGCGGCTCTGAGAGAGCAATCACTTTCCGGATAGGTATCCCAGCCGGAGCCTTCCAAGCAATTAACGTTGCGCTACGAATCAGTAGGAACTGATACTCTAGAACTTTCAGCGAAGAAAGTTACCCGGCTGTGACACACAGCTTGCAACTTAGATTGAGTTCAACGCTTTGAATTATTCGACATGCAAACCTCGAAGAATGATAGTCGAAATATCGTTGCTCGAAAATGAGAAATCTTCCTCGTGTTTCGTCATTGTCGTAGCATTTACTAATTGTATTCTTTTGTAAAGAGATTCGAGATTTTAATCCTTATTTTAGGAGAACTGAACTGCGAATTTTATTCAGTTATGGCAAAATTAGAAATAGTAGACACACAGAGAGGATCTAGAAACGGTAGTATATTACTTTCAAGCTGTTACAGTTATGGAAAGAATAAATAACTTCCTATTTAGTTTATACATCTTACAACTGATGAAAACAATGTTTACGTTGCATTAAAATCCGTAGTTCCCCGATTGCGATATTT
Source organism: Augochlora pura (assembly GCF_028453695.1). NCBI lineage: Eukaryota > Metazoa > Arthropoda > Insecta > Hymenoptera > Halictidae > Augochlora > Augochlora pura. The sequence goes on along the minus strand of NC_135778.1, from coordinate 31,189,897 downwards.
ATTCAGTTGAATTCGATAATATTTAGCGACTGCAGGACGTTGATTACGATTTCGTGTAATTGTTCACAATGTTGTATTATTTTTATCGGACATGAAGTGATTTTTATGGTCTAGAGTTTCGCGAAGTGTTGTAGGAAAATTTCACGTCCGATAAGTGGTATAGAAATAGATATGTGGTATGAGTAACTTCATAGTCGGACGAGTGACATACCTAAATAGCACGTCAGACAAGCGACACAACTAAATGGCGAGTCAGACGAGCGACATAACTAAACGGCGAGTCAGAAATGTGATATAACTAAATGGCAAGTCAAGTCAGTAGTACGTGACTATATATAGTAAGACGAACAGAATAAGGAATTATGTAGTCAGACTAGTAGTATAATAAAGTTACCAGTCCAGAAACTAGCATAATAAATTACATAGCTAGACACAGTGGAGCAAGTTTCAAAACAGTACAGGACATTGTATAGTAAGCCGCATAGTACAGAATCATTTACCGTATCTCAAGTCCTGCATCAACTATACATTCAGAAACGCAGTAGAATAGCATTTACACCTAAATAGTATAAAGACAGTATAACCATCCGGACAATGTATAAAACCATACAGAACTAGTACAAATAATTCTATACTCGGACAGGTATCACAATCAATCATCGGATTCAACAAGTTGTTAATAAAATCATATGCCCGATCAGTGCAGAGATTGAAAAAAAACGTGGTTACTAGACTCACACGGTATAATGGTTGCCTACATAATCCCACAAGTGGTGCAAACGCTTCTATAGACGAACGAATCGATGTGACCAGGGTTATATCCAGAGCACGCCAGTGATATAACCGAACGTTTGCTCGGAAAAGTAAAATGAGCGGTTATATGGAGCAGTCGAATCGGCGTGTTTGTCGTCAAACAAATGAAACGGGTCGCAACCATGGAATGGCTAATTTCTACGAAACGAGAAGTTACCTAAATATTATTGTGTTTGCCGAAAATGTTTGCACGATAAACAAACGGTAACAATGCCGCGAGAGATACAATTGATAACTTTCGAACACGTCGCAGATGTGAGAATGGCCATGCGAGCGATTAACTGGGTAATTATTAGTTGGATAAATGAAATGAACGGTTGGTGAAAAATTGCCTGGCCAGAAATTACGGGATCAGCCTCGAATAAGAGGTCGTGCAATTAATTTATGAGGCTAATGCGGTCTAATCTAGCGGCAGTGGCAGCGACGCGATTACGTGACCCGCCGTACGTTCGGGGATTCAATGATTAGGAACCGCGTCAAGAGCATCTCTAATATTAAAGCCACCTGGAACGACGTACCTCGCGATGAGCTCTGCAAATATTACTCGACAACATGGAAAAAGGGGAAAAATGATTTGAGACAGCGTAATCGAGATATGGAACGAACTAGCGACAGGTAAAATAATAATAAGTACATACAACATGAATTGCGAACCATGCAGTACTGACAAAAAGAACTACGCATCAAGGGAAGACTCTAAAGAGAGGAATGAAATATAAATAAATAAGAAACAGTACCGTGTAGCAAAGCGAAAGAAACGAAACGGAAAACCAAATCGACAAAACGATGGAATTTTTAATAATTTTCTGACAACGAAGGAATTGATAAAAATATTGCGAATTTAAAAATCATGTACACTAAAGCAATATATATATAATACTACAATGTTAACATTTGTAACAGTGGCCAAGCAAATTCAATGAGCCATTTCAATTTATAAAATTAAAATATCGTACAGATAAAGAAAAAAGGATGGAGCAAAGACATTTAATATAAATAAATATCTGAGCTGTGTGTACCAGGAGGAACGAAGTTTCATGAATCCCTCGAAGAAGGTTTATCAAAAAATTTCGATGAAACTATATTGATTTTGATCATGGCATCGTCACGAGCAACGCGGAGAGAGTTTCGAAGAAACGCGTCCGCGAAGCATTTGTCGTCGGACGCGATCGGAATTCGGACGCGGTGGAATTGCCCCAAGAAAGTGGTCCGAAGAATTTTGCGAGGGGGTCATTAAAAACGGGAAAACACAGGGGAATGCTTGGCAATTTCGGCGAGCGACTCATTGAAATTCCAGGCGGTGACCTTTTCACGACACAGACAGCAAGGAAGCGAACGGACGTTCTCAAAGAGACCGGGGAAAATCGATCACTGCCCTACAGCTGGAATGTTTAAAGTAACACTGAATTATTTTACGTGATTGAAGGTAATATGACATAGTATAATACGAGAAAGAATTACACAAGAACATCACACTTTCAACAGGATAAATTTAATAATATTTGGAATGATCTTATTTATTATTTCAGATTAATTTGCTTCGATGTCGTCTTTTGCAGCATATATTTATTAACTTTTGTCAGTGGAAGGGACCTATTATTTATCACACAACTAGAATTAGTTTTATTGAGAAAAATAGTGTAATGTATGTCTTTTATTGATTCGACAAGCAGAATTAGATTTATTGATAAAATTAGTGAAATGTGTCTTCTCTTGGTCCGACGAGCAGAATCAATTTTATTGGCTAGGAAAGTAGGTGTCAGTTATTGATCAGTAAAGTAGAACTACTTTCATTTAATAGGCAACTAGAATGTCTCTTATTAATCAAGCAAGAATAATTACTCTTACTAACCAAGATCGTAGGATTGGTTATATTAATCAGACAAGTAGAATTAGTTTTATTAGACAGACATGTGCTACGTGTCTCTTGTAAATCATGCAAGTAGAATTAACTTCATTAGCCAGACGAATAGAAGTCTGTTACGAATCAGAAAAGTGGCGTTCTTGCTATTATCAAGCAAGTAGAATATACCAGCTACTTCTAGACACGTAGAATGTACACGTTATAATCAGGCAAGTAGAATGTGCCTAATATTATCAGATAAGTAGAACATGTCAGTTGTAATCAGATAAATATAATGTGCTTGTTACAATATGACGGGTAGTATGCCCCTTACAATCAGACCAATAGAATGTGCCTGTTAAAATCGGACAAATGTAATGTGCTTGATATTATCAGACAAATATAATGTGCCTGTTATGTTGAGAGAAGTAGAATGTGCCGTATTATCATCAGACAAGTAGAATACCAGGTTTCGGAATCAGACAGAAAGAGTATATCCCTAACTAATCAGATAAATAAAATACGTCAATAAATTTGTCCAGATTGATCGATTAATTCCACACGAACTGGTTTATTAAGACTATTCTTCCAATGTGAATGAAATGTTCTAAAAATCTTTAAACCTAATTGGTATAACTATATCGCAAAAGAAAGAATCTTACCGGACAACGAACGAAACGTATCATTATGTTCTCAAAGGTCGCTCGTAGTTTTAAAAAGTAAATTGCACTTTGCCGAGCATACCTCGCCGCGAACAGAACCGCGGGGTGCTTAACTTTCCGCGGATTACTTAATACCTGTCGGGATTCAATTTCTAGACGTCCCGAGTTTTCTCACGCACTTTATGGCAACTCTTTCCCGTGCCTTTTATCATGCCCGGGGCCGAGAATCTCGGCTCTATATGTTTCTGGAATCTGGTTTCGTCGAGGCGGATTCATATCTTTCCCTTCGCATTTGTTCCCTTCATTCCTTCGTCCCCTCCCTTCGCGCGCCCTCAGAAGAATTCTCGGCGGCGACTAGGGTGACATGATAAAAGGAAATCCGGCGGAGCTCGAGCCAGCTTCGCCGGGACATCCGAGCGACGAAGTTCGAGGATCGCAAAAGGGTCAAAGGGGAGCAACTTCCGTGGAAGATCTTGCCCGTGCATGCGGTTCCCGCCGTTCGAACTGTCGGTCAATTTATTGCGCTTCTCGCCGGGCAGATCGATATTCTACAAAGCCGTTTCCTAGCCAACCACGCAACCGATTATTTCAGCCGACATACTAATTCAGTACTTTGTCCTTTGGAAGTATTCGTTTGACTTTGCGAGGCGAAAGAGCCACAGAGGAATTTATCTGTTAGATATCAGGTTAGTTGCGTGAATTTGATTTTATCGAACAAGCGCAGCGAGTCTTTCTTATATCGGACAATTGAAATGTGCGTGTATTAAACTAATTAGATTTAAATTAGGCAAGTGGAAAGAATCTGTTTTACATGAGACTAGTAGGAAAGTCTTTTAAATTAGACAAATAGATAGTATTAAATCAATGTAGTATAAATGTAAGCTTTAAATCAGTCCAGTACAAGTGTGACACATAAATCAGACTTGTGAATTTCTGTGTTCAATCAAAATATGAAAAATGTCTATCGTTAGTCAGGCTAGCAGTAACGATCATTTCTAGTCAGAGCAGTGAAAATATCTGCTTTGAATCAGACTAGTAGATATGTGTGCTTTAAATCACATTAGTAGCCGTTTGTAACCTCAAATATTAAAAAAGTCAATGTGTAGTTATAAAGTAGAAACAAGCTATCATAACTCAGACAAGTGGAAAGACAGTTTCAAGTCAGACAAGAACAGACACTGTTCAGTGAGAATAAATAGAATCAGCCTACATTAGATTGGACAAGTGGGAAATTCTGTTTTCAATTAAACAAGTAGAAATATATGTTGTAAATCAGACTGTTGATGTCATTTGTGTTAAACAGATAATAGAAGAATGGGTAATGATAGTTTTATAGAAACAGCATATTTTAAAACTGACAACTAGAAAAGATTGTTTTAAATCAGGCAATTGAAAAAATCTAACATTATACAAGTCGAAAAGTTTTACGTAAATTCATCAAGTAGGAATGTTTGCCATAGTCAGACAAATAGAAACAACTGTTGAAAATCAAACTATTGTAATAAGTAAGACTGTCGCAATAATGATAAGTAGAAAAGTCTTTCTTAAAGCAGTGAAGTAGAAAAGTCTGACATAGACCAGTTAAGTAGGAAAGTCCGCCATCAAACAGGCAAGTAGAAAAGCCTGAGAGAAATCAGCCAGGTAGGAGAATCAGACATAAACCAGGCAAGTAGAAAAGTCTGGCATAAATCAACCAAGTAGGAGAGTCTGGCATAAGCCGGACATGTAATAGAAAAATCTGATATAAACCAGCCAAGTAGGAAATTCTGGCATAAACCAACCAAGTAGAAAAATGTGACACGAACCAGCCAAGTAGAAAAGTCTGTCCTAAACCAGACTGAAACAATAATTTGATTCCAAGGAGATCACTAGAGCCAATTTATAATAAATCGGGCAAGTAAAAGCTGTATGTCGAACACGTGGAAAATTTGTCTCGAGTCAATCAAGTCAGAACATCGTGAAAACAACCTATTAAAAATAAAACAAGACAGACAATAAAATAATAAACACAAGCAAGTGAGACAATCCATTAAAAACAAACAAGTAAAAGAAATCTATCGAACATCAGGTAAGTCGAACAAGCTATTTAAGATAAAAAAAATAAAAAATTCTATTTAGGAGCAATCAAGTAAGTAAGTCTCCCTTAGATCAGTCAAGTAGAAATATTTTCCTTAAATCAGCCAAGTAGAAAAATCTCCCTTAAAAAGCAGTCAAGTGAAAAGCTCTTGCTTGATTCAGTCATGTATAAAAATTTACTTAAAATGAAGGCAGTAGAAAATTCTGACTTAAATCATCCAAGTAAAGAAGTCTCTCCCAAATAATCCAAGTGATATGATTTCGGCATAATCGTTCCATAAACGGGACATCGAAATTATCGAATTCCCGTGAGTAATTGCTAACATAGAGAGCGTTAGAATGTTGGAAGCAGGGTGTTCGTGTTCGGCAAAGTGGCTGTCCGGCTGGAATGGAACATTCAATTGCAGTAGTGCCGGCGAGATAATTAATAGTTGTTCCTGTGGACGCTTGAACAGCTTTCGCCGAGTGCGAAGAGTTCTAGTCGACCGACCGGTATCGGAATCCGCGAACCTAACGGTGCTCGCTGAGTCGTGGAACAGCGGCGAGTTACTCACGTGTAGTGAAACTGTGATCCCACCAGTCCGTCCGGCACAGATAAGCCTTCAGGTCGTCCGCAGTCCGGGCAACTATCACCACCGGTGGCGCGACTAAAGTCCGGATACCAAGGAACACGCTGAATATCATCACGATGATTCCCAGCCGCTTCAGCAGACTGCCGTCTGTGATCTTCACAGCTCTAGCCGACTTCACTCGGAATATAACCGATATCCTGAAACCAAACAAACATCCCTCTGTAGCAAATAGAACTAATCGCATTGTTAACACAATTCGGATGTCCGAAATTTTTTGATAAGATACCTAGAATGTGCCTAAGATGATTTGTAATGCTATATAGCAACTTTGTTCGATATAGTTCAGCGAAATTAAAAATTAAATGTCATTGTTGGAATTTAGATATTTAAGTAGCCATTTGGGTGGATCAATATGAACCCCGTTTTTGTTGTTTGAGTATTATGTACATAGTTAGAGAAATGTCGCATGATTTTATATGAAGCATCTACTGAAAATGATATTGTACAATTTTGTATACTTTTGCATTTTATGCAGTATTGAATAATGCAACGATCGATGCAAGTTGATATACAGCGGAACAGTGTACAAAGTAACCTCAATGTTGAAACTGACTGCTCGAAGGTGATTAAAATTTTAAGATTGTTCTATCATGTAGTACATCGCTGCACATAGGGCAAGTCATATCTCTGATATTATGGGCCAGGGAACAAACGGTTACGTAGTAAAGCCGTATGGTTATGGAGAGAGCATCTGGCGAGCATAGTTTTATGTAATTTTCTGCATCAGTGCGTCAAAGAAATGCAACTGCACGTATGCTTTAAACGTGACTGCATATCATAAAATTTACCAGGTGCTGCAGTTTTTTGTCCCGTATGAAAAGAACTACTACCAATCCCATATTTTAACGATGTTAGATTGAAAGTTATTCGAATTTTAAGATATCACTTAAAACTTATAAATATTATAGTTTATTATAGTTCATAAGGCAATTGAAATGTTAACAGAGGGAATTTGTATACGATTTGTCGAGTAGAATTAACATAATTGATTGAACAAGTCAAATTAACCTCCATGATGAGACAAGTCTAATTAAATTCAATGGTGAGACGAGTTTAATTAACTTTATTAATGAGACAAGTAGAATTAATTTGATATCGTTGATCAGATTAGTAGATTTAATGTCATTGATCCGAAAAGTAAAATTAACTTCATTGACCAGGCAAGTAGAATTAACACCATTGATCAAACAGGTGGAATGATCACTTTACTGAACAGACAAGTAGAATTGACAGCATTCATCGGGCAAGTAGAATTGGCAACATTGATCAGACAAGTATAATTACTATTCCATTTATCAGACAAGTAGGTTTAATTTCATCGATCAGACAAGTAAAGCTAAGCTCGATTTATTAGCTAAGTAAAACTAGTTTGATTGGTCGGACGAGTAGACTTATCTTGTGTTATCAAACAAGTAGAATTGTCTCACTGCAGCAAATAATCAAAATTAGATTGCTTTATAATTTAAATCGATTGAAGTTGTTTAAGCAGTTACGTGAAATTAACTTTTTAAATAATAAATGTATATATTTCACTGATTAACAAGCCGTTACTATTAAGCAAATTCGAACATAATTGTTGTGTCGTGTCGTTCGCCTCGTTGGCGACTTAGAGTTACGACCGGTTAACGAAGAAAGGATGTAAGGCTAACTCCGGACTTTGTACAGAAGTGATCTTAGCTACAAAGGACTTGGCTGCAAATGTAGCTAATCTCGATATAATGACGTCGCGATTTATAATAGTTAAATGATTCTTCGATCTTGCTACCGCGGTGCAAGAACGATTCTAAACTTGTTGCACTTGTTGCAAAAACGATTCTGTTATTTTGTTGTCGTACTAGCTTTTACGAAAAGCTCGGTCGCAAGCAGAATTTGGTGGAAGTGGAAAAAATGTCTAAAGTAGGGATAGGAAGGAACTCTGTTGTAGGGGGTGTTTCAGCAACGTTTGACAGGGATTTCCTCCAGGTCTGAAGGAACCGTAAAAATAGCCGTTCGCGGAACGGTCGCGAGCCTGCCTTGGGCCTTCAGGCCTCTGTCCGCGGAGCCCTTTGGAAATCCCCGAGGTTTATGATGCTAGCGTTCGCTATTGAGACCGAGAACAAGAGATTGTAAACCGATTACCATGCGTCGCGCGAAATATTAAAATTACTTGATGATTCGGTTCCTCAAAAATAGCCTTTTACCATTACTAGCATCATAAACTGTAAATTGGTCTTCCTTGTTTGAAGATCGTCCTTGGGGCCCTATGCCCAGGACGGAACAATAATTTAAATCGTAAAATTGTTCTAAAATTTAGCGACTTATGTCTTGCTAGTGGTAAAGAGCAGTAGTTCATTCACATATATAGGATACAGTCGGAAAAAAAGATGATCCAAGCTGCAGTCCCAGAGCTTTGTATCTTTGAAGGTTGGTCGTGACGGGAAGTCGCTGGCATCCGTTTTCCTTAGGTGTACTCGTTTTTCGAGATCGCGTCGTGAATCGAGGTACGCTTGGCAGCGTACCTCTTTTACAGCCAGGGAATTTTCGAACTGCCCTGGCTTCTCCGCGGATAAAAATGATCATAGCGACCGCGCTGAACTCGACGATATTTTTCTAAGAAGCGTACCGCCGCTACCGTTGAGCAACGTTGTTTGTTTTGAACGGCAGCGTAGTCAGTCGAGAAGCAATCAGCATTAATGTACGTTTTTCTAGTGGCCGAAAAAGAATTTCAATGTTGTTCCGTCTGGGAGGATTGATATTCTACCGTGTCTATTTATTCTGTAACTAAAACGATCGAACATTTCACGTGGCCACCAAAAGAATCCACTTGTGGCCATTGGAGCAAGAGATAATCATTTCGCTCTCGGATGAATACTGTCGCGGAAAATAGTTCGAGTTTCGTAAAGCGCTGCCAGAGGACTGTGGGTCATGGAAAATCGATTCGACTCATGGAAAATTTCCACGAGCCATGAAAGATTATTTAGAAAAATGAAATCTTTTTGGGGCTAGGAAAACATTTTTGGGTTGAAAGTAAAAATAATTTAAAGAAAGACGAAATAGCGCGGAAGACGTAACAAATTTTGTAAAATTATTTTCCATGAAGCAATGCATTATTTTGTTTAAAAAAAAATGTTGAAATGGGTGGAATGAGATTATAAATTATAAAAGTGCGTTATGAATAGTGAAAAATCTTTTCGAGTAACAGAAAAACTGTTCGAGTTATGTAAATTGTCATAAGTTATGTATTGTAGGATTCTCCACGCGCTTCTCTCAATAAACTCGCAAACTCTCACACAAGGATCTCCACCGCGTAACGTCGAAAACGGATTGACCCCGAGACCTCCGTAGGGCCTCCTTTTATACGTGGTCAGAAACAAACACACTCCATTCGCCCAGGTGTCATCAAACATACCGTGCTTCAATCGTACCGCGTATTCAATCGTACCGCGAATTCAATCGTACCGCGTATTCAATCGTACCGCGTCCTCAATCGTACCGCGTCTTCAACCGTTCCGCGCCTTCAACCGTATCGCTCGTTCACACTACACACATCCTACAGTATTATATATTATATATTGAATTAAGTGTTTCGTGAAACTTCTAGAAAACAATTTCAACTTCTAAAAGAGCACGGTGACTTATTAAACATCACTGCGACTCATAGATGAATACTATGACTGATGGAAAATCATTCTGACTCATGGAAAACTATTTCCACTTACTTGCAATCATGTTATATAATTATAATCTACATAAGGAAACAATGAGTAATGAAATTCATTTTCAACTTAGTAGAATTCTCATACCATGGAAAATCGGTACGAATTATGGAAAACTCTTTTATGAGTGATGTAAAAGTGATAGTAAATCATGGAAAATTCTGCGAAGATATAGAAAACAGCCACGAGTCATGAAAAATTCTTAACACTAACGTAAAAACAGAATCACTTAAAACCCAAGGATAATCAACGAAGGAAGGATAAGCACTAGGAATCAAAAAGAAAACCGTTTTCCCGGGAACGGTCGGATCCCTGCGCTGGCGGAACAATTTCAAAGGCGGCATCTACAAATAAAGTGGATCGCAGGATCAACGTAAGAGGAGCGTAACTTTTTCAGGAATCGTTTTAGGGTCCATTCAGGGATGCGCCTATCAGAAGGCCGGCTGCACAGCTGAATTTACGTAATGAAAGCCGTGGGAGTCTTACTGTCGCTTAAGAAACTGCGTCAGGCCCTGGCAAAGTTTCTGCGAGCGGACAACTCCTGCCTCGCTCGGAGAAAGAGTTAGCATTAAGAGCGACGTGCTCCTTCATCCCCTGCCCCACCGTCCTTCCTCCGTGAATTCAGGACGGAACCAGCTTTTATACTTTGTCCTTTAATCCCTGGTATCGCCGGCATCGGTTGCGCTGGCCAAATACGTCCCTATTGAATAGATAAAAAGGTTACTGGGAGGATTACATGACATCTGCAGCTGGCTGCATCTCTCTCGTTGCCGGAGACGTTGACTGAGTTATTTCGGAGCTGTCAACCGGAATAAGCTGTTCGGGTTATTGTTGGACGATATTGCGTCCATCGTTCCTCTAATCTTTGGAACGCCGGCTATAGAAGTCCCGAGTTGGAGCCGAGAATGTTGCCAGTTAGGTGGCTGGGTCTCAGATATGTCTAGACTGAGTTAGGAAACGGCCAACGTGATCGTTTGCGTTATGGAGAAGTGTCCGTGGTTGCCAGATGCTAATTTGTTGTGTGGAGGAACAGTATGAATCGTGGGAAATCGGTTGAAGTCATGGAACAGTTCCACGAGTCATGGAGAAGTTCCACAAGTCATTTAAAAGCTCTACGATTCATGGAACAATTCTGTGAGTTATGAAAAAATCTACGAGGCATGAAAATGTTCCATGAGTTATGGAAGAGACTCATGACTCTTGAAAAACTTCACGAGACATGGAAATATCCCTCGAGTCATGGAAAAGTCACACAAATAATGAAAAAGCACCACGAATTATAGAAAATTATAGTGGGTCACTCAATAGTATCACGACCAATGGGAAAACTCTGTGGATCGTGAAAAACGTTAGTAGTCATGAATAATGATCTTCATTTATATACAATAGAACGACAGTCTGTAGTAAGGAAAATTATTAAGTAATTTAATAGCAATTAGTATTAGAGAAAAAAGTTGCGAGTAATTGGAATTTCCTATGATTCATGAAAAAGCTATATGAGTTGTGGAAAATAAATGTGATTTGTGGACAAGTACTTCCAACTATGTGAAACTTTTTCGTATGATGTATATGGAAAATGTTTTGTGTTCTGGAAAAGAGTAATGAGTCATGGGAAACATTTCTGATAAATTAGAAATAAATTTTTGTTACAAAGAATTAATTAATGTAGTAGAAAACTGGTATGAGTTACAACTCAAGTAACAGAAAATTGATTTTACTCATGAAAAATCAATGTAGAAAATCAACTTGAATCAAGGAAAGTCATTTTCAGTCATGAAATACGTTCAGAAATTACGGAAAAGCCGCCACGAGGATAGAAAACTGTAGCGATTAATGCAGCACTATTTTCCACGTAACGAAAGAGAACCCTGCGTCGTACGAAAAGAAATTGAGTTACAGGAAAACAAAACTAATCACAGAAAGTTGTAGAAAATCACGGAGAAACGGTATGAGGGTTGGTCCATGTTGCTAATACCATACAAGTAGCAGTTATGGGCCACGACAACCGGTGTCAGGCTTTTCTCCTATGCTGACCCAGCAAACACTATCGATCTGACCTCAAGTAACAAGTCGGATGCAAGTTTCTTGACATGTGTACCAGGTGCTACTTACTGTACCGGTGTCACTGCTAACCTCGCAAGGGTTTGAAACATTCTGGATCCAGATACATGTATCTAACGGTTTTAACGATATTAAACGACTTCCATTTTTCCCTAAAATAATTTTCTCTAGCCCCTAGTGTACTTTCATAATCGAGAAAATAATGTTGCATGCCTCAACAGGGTTTTCCATAACTTATACTATTTTCCTACGACTCTGAACAATTTTCCGAGACTCATACTATTCTTCCATGACTCCGAGAAATTTTCCAAGACTCATAGTGTCTTTCATGATTCATGTAATTTTTTCAAGATCATAAATACGTTATAAAAATTACAAAACTGTTTTTCCGTAACTCAAAATATTTTTCAACGACTCGTAACATTATCTTGCGACATCGAACATATTTCCATAATTCATAGATGTCAAAAACTCGGATACCTTTCCGTAACTATTTTCGAGAAAACGACCGTTCCAGAAGGTACGATAATTCGAAATCGAGAAATTTCACCATCCACTTAAATTTTCGCGCAGGGATGAAGAAATTTTTATTGAGGGGATCTGTTTCATCGTTATATAGGAGACAGAAGGCGCAGAAAGAGAGGCTCCATTCGATAACTGGCTCACGAATTCAACGGGCGAACCTCCGGTGAACTTTTTCTCTTGGCTACGATCAGAGAGCAGGTTCGATGAAGAAAGTAAGGGATGAAACCCCCGGCGATCTTTATCCCAAGCACTGGAAATCCGGCGGGTACTGGTCGGACAGAACAATTTCGCGGGCATGATGGGAAAAAGAAGGGAAGCGGAAGTTATACACTGGTTGACCAGCAATCGTCGGATAACCTCGAGGATCCTTAGGAAAAGCACGAGTGCGAATCGGAAGTCCAAGAAAACTTTGAACCGTAGAGAACTGCCGTTTTTCTACTTTAATTCAGTTTAACTCTTCCGACTCTACCAAATATTATTTATCCTTGGAAAAAATGATGAAAACCCTTGGTAATTAAAATCTTTCACGATTCAATATTTCTAAAACAATTACTTTCTAACTTGCATTTGATCTTTAACATAAGTTTCTAATTTTTAATTGAACATTCACTATGCAGACAAGTTTCCCCTTATTTTTAGTTAAATATTAAATGTCTAAAGAAGCATTTCCGAATTTTCAATTTAACATCGAACATCCAGAAAAATTGTACCAAATTTTTAATTTAATATCTAACATTCCCGAAGGTTTTCCCTAACGTTTCTTTTATAATTGAACGTCCACAAAAGCTTTTCCTATTTTATAATTCAACCTTGAACATACAGGAGAGTTTTCTATAATCTGAAACGTAATATTTAATCTTCTTTCTAATTTTTTGTTGAATATGGAGCATTCAGAAAAGTTTCTGTCGGTATTTCATTTAACATATAGCACGAAATAAAGTTTTCCTTAATTTCTGTCGGTTACATTCTCTAAAATGATTTCTACATGGAAAAAGAGAATTTGAAAATCGCGTAGAAGGCGGTAATAGGAAACTTGCAAGATCGTAAAGAAAACTGCTTCGCATCAGCGATAAACCATAAACGATGATTCATTGAATTTCTATTCACGTTTCAGCGAAGGTTGCACAGTGATTTTGGCGTATGATTAATCAGTTGATCAAACACTGCGAAGTATTCGGCCGCGGTTTGAATGAGCGCGGCGAGCTTGTAATTTAAAAAGTTGAATTAAGTTGAAGCGTCAGAATGATTCAAAGTCTCCGGCGGACAGGATAAGTTTGAAAGTCGCGCGCGTTCCCCTCCGACCATGGTTGCCGGAGTACATTGAATAGTATAACGCGCGAAAACTATTCCCCCGGCATCCCCGGTCCCCGGGTAATCAAAAGTTCATTATTCTTCATCAACTTCCGGCGCTCGTTTATTCATATTTTTCTTATCGTTTGAACATCTAGTTGAAAACTTTTGATCGAGTTTTCCCATTAATTAAATGGCACCTTTAGTCGCCGGTGTTTATCTGCCGGGGACAAGCGACGTGCCTTAGGACAGCGATGAATTTCATTTCGATGTCGACCGTTCATGAAACGCTTCGGATCAGTGTCGTTCTTTTACAGCAGTCTGCGAAAACAGTTTCCATTCAATGACGAATTCATCGAGACTGTAATCAGACTGCAATCAACTATCAATTTGCGACTGATTCGACTTGAAACAAAGAGAAAACTCTGGTATTTATTCAGGTGTAATTCGCAAGACAATTTTCAGAATTATTCGAGTATATATCGTGCTCTCGTTCGTGTTCTAATTTCGATGCGATGCAGCGCAGTGTAGACACAAGTGCAGGCTTCATTCGTACGCTAATTAAGATCTACACTGGATTACGGTGTAATGCTAATTTAAGAGCAGCCATATTTGTAATTCCGTTGTAGGAAAGACACTTTGGATCAAGGAAGATTAATTTGAATCACAGAGAAGCATCGCGACACGTGGGGAACTATATCGAGTTATGGAAAAGCACTGTAAATCATGAAAAATCTGTTTGAGTCATTCAACTCATACAAAATTATTAGCGAACAAAGGGAATAACTTTTGAAGTATTGGGGATCGTGGAAAATTAATTTGAATCATTTAGAGACACCATGATTCGTGGAAAGTAGGATTGAATAATGGTGAAGCATTTTAGATTACACAAACTTGTTTCGAGTTACATGATCTAACATTCTGAGTTGTAAAAAATATTCTATAGGTTGTATTACAGTAATTAGTATTATCGAAAAGCAAAACGAGTCATTGATAAACATTATAAGTCGTGGAAAACGAAGTTTTGAGTCATGGAAAAAAGCCATGACTCGTGGGAAATTATTTTGAATTACCTAAACCAGCATCTCGTGTCGTAGAAAAATTGTACGAGTCATGTTACACAGTAATATACATTGTTGAATAGTAGACAGAGTCATGGAAAACAACGATGACTCATAAAAAATGTTTCAAGTCTTGGAAAAGTAAGTCTAGTTACATAGATTGGCAAATCGAAATGCTACAAGTAATTCTCGAACAGTAATGGTGGAAACACACAACAAGTCATGGGAAAACATCACGACTCATGTAAAAACGTTTCGAGTCATGGAAAAGCGTCACGGATCAAAGAAAATTGTTTCGAGTTACGTGAACTAATGTTTCGAATCGTAGAAAAACTCGACGAGTCATGGCACAATAATGTATCTTACACTGACGTCACGTAATGTCTTTTAAAACCGTGTCAACGATTTTTAATCTTGCCGAATCTTGTCTGTCACTGAAACTCCTGGATACCAGGGGCACAGCTGCGATTATAATTTAATGCGGACTGTTTCCCAAGTATCTCTATAGCTGACAAAATGAAAAATTGTACCATTCCGTCAAACTTTCCGGCAGGCTGGTATTAAATCGGGGTCGAGTTCCATGAGTTTCCGACGTTCCGTAGGAATTCATCGCGCAGGTGTTGCGGAAAACGTGAATGTAATTCGCGATAACGGGGAGATTAATATTCACTATGGAAACTCCGGACGAAAACGATTGATAATACATTCTGGTGGCCTTTGTGCTCGTTTTAAGCATGAAAGACTTCCCATCGGATTTATATCCCATACATAAACGTTGTATTTGCATATCCTGTTGTGTGAAAATACACCGAACCTCTGGAAAATCTTGTGAACCTATCAGAGGATCGTTTAGAATCGTGTAAAAATATCTGCTGTCATGGAAAGGCCGTGTGAAATCATGAAAACACATGCTACTACCATATTACGTGAAATTTATTATAAATATAAAATAAAATATAGAAAATAATAGTAATGAATATAAACAATAAATATAATTTTGTGTTGACTTCCCGAAAAATGCAATTAATTATATAAGACTGTAGAAAAATGTATATATTCGTAAAAAAGTATGTAGGGTCATAGAGAAACCATATTGACTCAAGGATAAACATTAGGGAATAGAGCTAAATCATGCAAGATTAAAGAAAATTACATACAATCATGGAACATTGTGTACTGGAAAATTGTGTCGAGTCGTGATTTACTGTTTATACTCGTGGAAAGTCAAATATATTTATATATCACTTACAGGTCTATTAAAATTTGACATAGAATCATGGAAAATTGCATTGAGTTATGGAAGATCGTATGGAGGCATTAGGAATCGTATGGATATCTGGAAGGTCATGAAAAAAAATCTCGCAAACTTGTAAAAAATTTTGTAGATTAGTTGAAAATCGTATAGAGCAATAAATAATCGTATGAATTAATAAAAAATCGTATAGATTAATAGAAAACCTTGTATTGTATTTATTAAAAATTAACGTGGATTATGATAAATGGTATAGAGTCATGGAAAATTACAAAGAGTTGTGGAAAAGTACGAGGAGTCATGGAAAATTATGTGGAGTCAATAAAAATCACATAAACTCATGGGAAATTTCATAGGCTAGTAGAAATTGATTTAAATGAATAGAAAAATAAATAAAAAAAGCTTTGGTAGTTCCCATTAACTCGAGAATGGTTGGATCAACAGACATTGTTACATATCGACTGAAAATAACGAATATTTCCCATACAATATTGCCAAGTTTCTTCAGGGTATACAGTCGGCGCATTTAAGCTGGCCAACAGAATCCCATTAAAAATTCTAATGGTCAACATGCAACTTCCGAGTTTCTTGGTTCGCGGATTCCTTCGATCTCGTACGGCGTTTGAAAGTTCTCCGTCACAATTCCGAACACATGGATACCATACACAAGTTGACACCGAGTCAAACATCGCCGGGTAGAACGTTGTTCACACTCACCTCCAAGTTTTGAGCATGAGCGCGCCATAGGTGAGCGAGAATCCAATTTCTCGCAGCCAAACTCGCACCGTGCACGTTATGACGTTCGGGCGAGGGTACATTACAATCGTCTGGAAACAAAAGGAGAATTGACTTCCGTTGGCGTACTAGACCATCACATTGAACGCTTTCTTCGGAAAAATGCATTTTTCCCAGCGCCAGAGTTGAAGTTCTTCCGACGTTTTCGCAGTCGTTTTATAATAATCGCCATTTTAACGCGGCTACGAGACGAATTCCAGCGTTTGCTCTCGACTTGGCCGAAATTCGCCAAATATTTGTCAACGTTGCCACGCACCGTGGCACCATTGTTCCCGCGATAAAATTCGCGGGTCGATTGTTTATTTTCCACGCTACCCCGGGAAAGAAATATCGCAGCGTTTTACGAGAGCCGTAGGAGAACATTTCAGCGGGGCACCCGACGCGAAAAATCTTCGCCGGCGATGGCTATTCTTCAGAATCGTAAAAAGTAAAGACCGGAACACTTACCGTGCAATATATGAAAAATGCACCCAGCACGATCACACGGAGAAGCACCGGGCTCGCGGCCCTCACCACCTGAAACGAGAAAGGTAACAAATTTCATTAGTATGCCGACTCTGGATGGTGCATTAAATATTATGAGTATCATTGTTAGTATGAACTCGAGAGCTTGGCTGAGTTACTTAGTACTTAAAAGCACTGAGAGGCTCGTATTTCATCACCTGAATGTTTAGTATACGGTCCCTTTGCTGAACGTGCGAGCAGAATTTTTTTGAAATCTTTTTGTATTGGAGAAAATTGTGGTAGATAAAGTCACGAAAAAGAAAAATAGTTCAAAGATCTGAGAAATAGTTTGGAAATATTTCAATTGTGTCAAGTCATGGAAAATCTTTCAAATTATAGAAAACTATTCCAAGGCGTGGAAAACTGTTTCAAGTTATTGAAAATCGTTCCAAGTCATAGAAAATTGTTAAGAATCATATTGTAAGTCATTGAAATATGTATCCAGTCACAGAAAATCTTATGGAGTCGAGAAAAACCTGACAAAATCAAGGAAACTCTCGTTGTAAGTTATTAAAAATTCTATCAAGTCATGGAAGCTATTGTCGAGTCGAGAATATCTTGAACTTCATGGAAAGCCTTTAAAGTCATGGAGCATTCTATTAAGTCATCGAAAATGTTGTCACGTACTTGAAAATGCATTAAAATCATAGAACGATCTAGCAGTCAAGAAAGGTGATAAAAATATTCGTAATATATAAAAAGATCCTATTCTGATCCTGAAAATGGATTTGAGTCATTGAAAACACTGTAACATCGCAGAATATCGCACATCTTTATAAAAAAAAAACTTTTCCTTGACACGAAAAGTCTGGTTGCATGAGATAGATCCTATACAGCCGCGTTAAACAATTCAAGCGTGATAATGAAAAATCTTGTGCATTCAAGGCGGCGAATGGTTTGAACTTTTGCGATTGTGTTCGCAGGGAAATGCCGGGTCGTCGTTAAAATGATTTACGCTGTCGGCAGTTTTGTACGCGATATAATAAACTTCGGCCGTAAAGCGTGTTCGATTTCGCGCGGAACAATCGTTGTGTAGGTGTACAGAGCGGCCATTCAAGATCGCTGCTTGCACAGCCGGGCTCTTTAAGGTTTTTAATCGCTGCCGAAGTTACCCCGAGACCTTGCAGGCCCCTTTCAACCGGTTCGTGACACAGTTTGCGCAAGAAACAGACACATTATCAGGACTGGAGAAGGGCTGTTCGTTAAATAGGAAATCAGAACTTCGGCAATTGCATTCGTCCTAGGGGAATCTGCGATCGGTCTCAACTTCGTCGACAACAATGGGATCGTTCTTCGTCGTTCCCGCCTCCGCGAACCCCTTCCACCGTCCACGCGATAGGACGCCGGACGTTTTTAAATCGGCAAAAATTCGTAGCTTCCGTTCTTCGGATCTGCGCGGAACAAGAGCTCTTAAGTAACTTTGGCTGTAAATTCAATGCTACGGAATCTGGATTATCCGTACTTATTGCGCTCTTAAACTGTTTCATTCCATTGTACATAGGAAGACAGCAAGTTTTTTGCGGAACCACATATTTCGGGTTGTTACGGTGCGCCAGTTTGTGGAAAATTACTGTGGATTCGTGGAAAGTTGTGCTCGAGTTATGGCAAATTTAGTACCCTTACGGTATATAATATAATATGATATAATATATAATCGTGAGAAGCTAATTAAAGATTGTGAATGCAAATGGGAAATTTCAAAGACTGGTGGAGAAATGTTTAACTCATGGGAAAATCGACGACATTCGTGGAAAATAATGTACTGCATAGGAAAATTGTGTAGACTTTTGGCAAAATGTGCAGATTCATGATAACTTGTATATCGTTATAGAAAATTTTATTGAGTTACGGAAAATACTATTAGGTCATAGATAATTGTGTCGAGTCTTGGATAACTGTAAGGAGTAATGCAAAATTATATTGAGTCATGAAGAATTGTATTGAGTCACGGAAACTATTAAGTTGGTGCATATGAAATGTCGAATGTTTAAGTAAATATATAAAACTGTATATCTTTTTTCAAAAGCTGTTGATTTAATCAAAATATGCCCCGTTTGCTTTACTACACCTTTTCCAACGAGATTTCAATACAGAAATGCCTGTCTTAAACAAATTTTGATCATTAGAATTAATAAACTCTGATATGGAATAATTCAGACTGTCTTCATTTATATACTATTTAGCCCGTAAAAACTCGGGCAGATTTTGAGCAGTTTTAAGACAGTGTTGCCAATTTCTTTCGCGAGTAACGTCCCTCAAGTATTCGCGGAGCTCTTCACTAGTAACTACGCGTTGTTCGGCTGAAGAAGGTGACAGCGACCTGTCATAAATAATGTCGGGATTAAGAGAAATAGAATGAACACCAGCATGAAAAACGTCGACCTCTTACAGTGTATAATGAACACAGTTGATTTGTATTTGACAATTTCGCGATCGATGAAAAATGATTGTTGAAATTCGCTTCTAAGAAAACGAAGCATTATTGACCATCGTGCAGTATCCCGCAGTTTCTTCTGCGAGTCGACGGGCTATACGTATTAAACGAGGAAAAATTATTATCATCCATAATTATTATTGAGTTATTAGTAATCAGTATTTAATGATAGTGTAGTGAAAGTGAACGTTAGTGTAACCTGCGCCCTTTTACCTACCTTTATTATAGTTTCTGGATTACAACATTTACAATTGAATGGGTGAGTTTTTTATTAATAATATTTGTGAGATTTTTTAAGTTAATAGAAAATTCGTAAAATCCATGTTTGTTATTTCGAACATCGCTCAAAGCCTGAGCGCAGCCCTCTATTCAGGCTTTAGCTCGCTGACTCGCGCGCGTAGCAGCTGGTCGAATTCTCACGCGTTTGCATCTCATTCGCTGCTGTTTTCCATTAATAACTCTTTAATAAAGCCGCGGATTGCATTTTCGCAAAGGAAAAGGTTACTAGAAATGGCCTCAAGAATCCCTCATTTCCCGGAGTTACAATAATTTTGATACACCCCGTGTAAATCTATATAAAATTATGTAGACCTCTAGAAAACCCAACAGACTCTAATAATATGAAAAAATATTAACAACTTGCCGTTTTAGTTTCTGATTGATCCACACTAACGAAATACGTGTCGAATTGAATTTATTAATTTGTCAAGCTATGTAACGGAAAAAGGATCCGGTATCACTGAACTTTTTTCGGTAATAAATTCTCATGCTTGCCGTAACCTGACCAGCGAACAGAATTTCGACAGCAGCTTTCTTTTCCGGGACATTTTTTGGCCTGACTTCTGGAGCCGAAAACATTTATGGCCAGCTGGCCAGTAACGGGATACGCGTGTAAAATAAAAGCAGCTACTCCCTGCCATGCCCGTGGGAATCGCATTGTGTTAAAAGACATAATGCCTGCCGACCACTTTGACCGTGCGCCCTGCATTTTATATCGACGCACATTACCATCACCGGTCGGCGCATGTATCTGCACGTGCTCCTCGGTACTTCTCGTCGCTTTCATGACAGCGCAGTAGGCCCCTGAATATAGTCGCTAACATTGACTTCGCTAAATGACTGTCGCAATCTAAAACGGAGAAGTAGGGCAGTTCGCCTATCAATAGAATTTATTTTTTGAAAATTTTTCTCAACTAAATAGAACTAATCCTTCACTAATTTAACTCTTCTATGTACAACTGAGAACTCGGATATTCATTTTTATTTTCGGTTTCATAATTGTTCATAATTTTCGACCAAATGTTGCGAAACCATTCGGATTACAATTCCTTTTACAGATCTACCTTAATTAACGTTTTGTGATTAAAGATTTATTTAATATACTTTAAGCAATCATGCTTCAGATATTTTAGACGCGTTTTGGTTGCACACATAAGTATTTTTGGTAGCTAATCATAACTTTTAAAATTGTACTTTGACTTAACACGAATTTCTTTAATTTAGAAAAATTAGTTGGATTTCAAATAAAATTTTGAGGAATGGTCTAGTTATGGAACAAGCGCATGAACAAGAATGGTATCTGTCTGTTAGAACTAACATGGATTTGTGGAAAATCGTTTACAATCGTGGAAAATTGGTTAGATGCGAGGAAAGCTAGTTTGATTTATGGAAAATGGCGTGTACTTATTGGATAGTGCCTCAACACATAGAAAAATGTCTAGACTCGTGGAAAGCTGTTTAGAAGCATGGAAAGTTGCTTAGAGTTATGAAAAATTGCATAGTCTGCTTGAAAATTGCGTAACGTGATGGAAAATGGAAAATTGCTATCATGGAAATTGGAGTTGACAAATGAAAAACTGTATGAACATCTGAAAGACTTTGCAGACTTATGGAAAATTGTTTAGATTCATGGAAAAGTGTTTAAATTCATTGAAAATTGTTTAGGTTCATGAAAAATTGCTTAGATTCATGGAAAACTCTTTATATTCATAGAAAATTATTTAGGTTCACGTAAAATTGCATAGATACATAAATAATTGTGTGAACCCATGGAAAATTGTGAGAACACATAGAACGACGAGTATACTCACACAAAATTCTGTGATCCCATGGAAAAGTACATTAGTCTCATGGAAATTTGTTTTGGGTTAGCGGGAAGTTGTTAAGATTTATGGAAAATTGTTTAGATCCACGGAGAATTGCTTAAAATTGGGAAAGCATATAGATTCATGTAAAGCTGTGCAAACTGATGGAAAATTGTGTAACCTTATGAAACATGATGTAGATTCAAGAAATACTGAAAAGTTTGTCGAGAATGTCTATAAATTCGCAGATGATTCTACCATGGGTTTACCGTTGGAAAATCAGCGCCTCGTTGTCTTAAACCCCTGGTCTTCCCTGTTTCACACCAGGATTTCCTCTCGCCCAGGATTTCAGCCCGAGGCTTTCTAAGGCCAGATTGAAACAATTTGCATTATCGACGTTCGCACCGGTTCGCATAAAAATCAAAACGACTTGTCCTCTTTGTTTCGCGCAATTCGAAAACAACGTTCTTCCCGTTTTATTCAGTCCTCTCTTTCCCTATTTCCCCGTCCGGTCTTATGCATTACATTTAAATATTTCCCGGTACCACTTATATTTCTCTTGTTGCTCATTGGAATGCATTGTCTTCTCTTGACTGTTACCGAAGCGGCATCTCGGTGTCAGTAGTTTCTTTCGATCGTGTATCTCGCATGAGTGGCTGCCTGCAGTTTCCTGGCCTATCAGGCTCTTTATAGGCCTTGGCATCACGCGAGCGGCTGCCCTTCGTTTGTATTCAAGTGTTATCCACCCACCTCATCGTCTTTCCGAACAATTCCCGTTTCCCATTTTTGCGAGTACCAGCTTAATCTTTAACGCGGGCACTCGGGAAGGACAGTGGGACTTTAACGGCGATCCTAACGATCGAACTTCAGATGGAAGCTCAACGGATTATCTCGGTTCGAAGCATTGGAGCCGTTAGAGGGCCTCGGAGATACTGAAAGGCGATAGTTGGGTTCTTAATATTTCAACCTCGTGATTTCTGTCTGTTACGGTGTTCGCGAAAGTATTCCATGTGACGCTTTTCGCCAGGGTTTTCGAAAACGTATTACGCCCGAGGCGATACCAGATTTCCAGTGTCGTTGACAGTGTTATGCATGCGAGAGGTTGGTACAGCGATTTGTCTGTTGATTAACGTACAACGGATGCTGCGATATGCAGGTCGCTGTTCGAGATCCGTTTTCCAAACTGACCGGGATTTCCAACTCGTGTTTGATAGAATGCAGAACGTGACTTACCTTTTTCCGAAAATAGAAATCCAATATTTCGTTGTGGTTGGCCAAAACATTTCTGATTCTTCCAATTTCTACGAATTATGGAATATTATGTAGACTCGTTAAGAGTTTATGTGGATTCGTGGAAAATTGTATGAGTTTTAGAAAATTTTGTTGACTCGGAAAAATCGTACATGGTCAAGAAAAATCTTTTGAAACTTATAAAACAATATAATATACTTCATAGTGCATGGAACGTCATAGTGATTCATGAAAAATCGCGTCGAATTATGGAAAAACTTGTATCTATAAAAAACTATACAGACTCAAAAACACTCTTATAGATTCATGGAAAATTGTACTTGTTCTTTGAAAATATTGTTGACTCGTGGAAAATCGCGGCAAGTTATGGAAAATCATATAGATTCATGGAAAGCCATGTAGAGTCATGGAAAATTTTACATGATTTCTTATATATGATTATATGTATACACTGAACTGGATTCATGGAGACTCGTGAAAAATCGTGTGAAGTTGCAGTATAGTATGTTGACTCAAGGGAAATTGGGGATAATTATGAAAAATTGTATTTGATTCACACAAAACGCGATGCAGTCTTTTGAAAAATGAATACAATTATAGAAAACATAATAATGTCAAAAAGAAAATGTCACGACAAATGGAAAGTTGATAGAACTGTTATCTAAATATATTTTCGATTTATATTATTATAATACTATCTAAACAGTTTTTGCGTCAACAGAGTTATTATCTAACTAGTTTAGCACTTAATCCAATTATTATCCAAATGTTTAGCTAACAAATTTATTTCTTCTTTTACAATGAAATGCTATTTAGTATTTCGAATTATTTCAGTATTTCTATTATTTAGTATTAGAATTATGTATTTCGTATCATAATTTTGGTTTAAATATGAAATATCACAATTCGTAAGAAATTTTGTATTAAATACAGTTGGTGTACGGCACCCTTTCATTTCGAGCAAGATCACATTTGGCACATAATTTACGAAACACGTTGGTCAGGCATGATTAGACAGTGCAAGAAAGATCTTTCGAATTGCCGACGAAATTAATCTTCCCATATGAAAAATGCTTACCATTGGATGTTTCGTTAAGTTCCCGCAAAAACAACGATGAATTCCGCGATGAATTCCGAGCTATCCCGCTGATGGTCTTTTAAGGCAGTGGGGATTCGAATTGAATGCAACAAGAACGAATCGAGACGGTCCATAGAGCGAAGGAATGAGCGGCATTTTGCAGCGCCGCAAGAAAGTTAATCCACGATGTGACAACCCGCTCGGAGGACTTGTCCGGACGCAATAAAAAGAGGCAAGATGATATACAGTCGGCCGCAAAGTAACTCCCCGGACCGCCTGGCCCGGCGAGATTTATGGTGAGGCTAGGGTTTCGAAACAAAAGTGTATATTTATGCAATTTTTCCGTCGACCGCCGCGGCACGTATTCGTTTTTACGGACACACACGATTGTATTTTCACAGGACACGGGAAATCCCTTTCTGATGGGCCGGGATTCGTTTGACATCGATCCTCCTTCGAATCGGGGAACCCTAATATGCAGACACTTACTTCCAATTCCATTAAATTGCATTCCCGATCCGCTCGCCAATTTATTTTCACCGATTTCGTTTGACGTTTCTCGCGAGGAAACTGAATATATTTGTTAGGGAAATGGGAGATTGCCAATTTACGTCTCTATTCATTTTATTGGGCTCCTGCGATTCTGGATTTTGCCGAGTCCGTAATAAATTTTGAGAAGATAAAAGAAGACATATTTTCGTTAAGTTTTTATTCATGACTCTACACGATTCTCTATGAACTTTTCGTAAGCTTATACCCATTTTCCGTGAGTTGGCAGGATTTTTCAGTGGTGTGCCCAATTTTACACGTGTCTAAACGATTCTCAATAAATCTATGCAATTTGATGTTTTCGACTTCTAATCAGCTGTAAATTCGCTTGCGAGTAATTCGAGATTGACTTAGCATGGAGCTAATGGCTGTGATGTGGTGATGGATTTTATAAAATATTCAGTAGACTTTGATTTTGTATCCGTATACATGGTTGGTGGTGGTATGCCTATAGAAGAATAATTATCATCAGGTTCTCATTGGCTACTCTTTTCCATTTATAACTCGTATACAGAGCCACGGATTACATTTTCGCTAAGGAAATAATTACTCCAAATAACATCATGAACCGCTCATTTCCCGGAAATACAATAATTTTGATACGCCCTGTATAATTGGTCTAACAGATGGAAAAATATTTTAACAATAATTCTGCAATAAACAATAATTCTTTAATGAATTGGAAAGTACGAGGAGAATTGAGGGCTTGAAATATCCCCAAAAATAATGAGTTTTAGTGATTTGATTCGTATCAAATTCTACGTATGTTGCCGGTATAGCGACGTAAAAGTTAGGATAATTTGTTGGCTGGTTTGGAGCAACAAAATAATTCGCGGAGGCCAGCTGATGCTGTGGTTTATAGTAGTTAGAGATGGAACTAACCGTAACCGAGCAAATTTACTAGCGAATATTTGACGACTAAATGCGATAATGAAGTGGTGATCTCCTCAAGGTTTCGATTCTGCTGTTAGGTTCGTTTTGAAATCCGCTAGTGTCCATGGCAACCAGAGTCAAATTACATATATTGATGTAACTACGTGAAAAGCAGCATTTGAATTTAGGAACAATGTTGCGACGAGAAAAACCTCGAGAATGGTAGAACTGAGTAACTTTAAAACGCTAATAGAGTTAAGAAAATTGCGAAAATCATAAAAATAGAAAAACTTGGAGAAAATCGTTGGAGAGCAATATTGAAACTTTTGCAACTAACAAAATTGCAATAAAATATATGATTCAGGGACTAGATATTGAAAACTTCACGTGCCGTTTCCACGAATTTCTACTTTTACAATTTTATCATACTTGTTCATCCTTTTAAACAATTAACAAAGTTCTACCAATTAAAATATCAACAATCTTTCGAAGTAAAATCTGTCACAATCTAAATTTTTATTCAAATTTCTATAAAACAGTAGCATAATTTAAGTTTCTATATAAATGTATTATTATCTAAATTTAATTTATAAAAGTCAATTTTATTCTTATTTAAAATTAATCACGATCTAAATTGCTATCAAAAATCAATTAGAATTCAACTCTATAATAAAAACTCATTTCAATTGACATATCACCTCCATTTATAATTAGTTAATTCAAACTATTCAAAATCTATTATAAATTAAACTTATTATTAACTATAATTTTATTTTCCACGACGATCTATCACATTTCAAATTTATAATAAAATTTCGTTTTAATTAACTTTCACATAATGTAATGAAATTCGACCCAATTTAAAATTAAATCTAAATTTCCATTAAAAATTCTATCGCAATTAAAATTTTCATTTGAATTTCTATTAACTTTCGTTGAATATTAAACTTCTATTTCGTTGAATATTAAACGTCTATCACAATTCAAATTACAGAACGAAATAGATATTTTCGAAATTATTGTTCGAACAGATATTAAAACCTATACTATCGAACATAAAATTAGATATCCGACTGGCTGGTGGTTTCCTCAAATGTCTGTATCAATGCAAAATGATTTCAATGGACACCAAACAATGGCAAAGTCACAAATAATCGCGCAGCCAACGCGCTGCATATTAAGGCGCTATTCAAATATTTGTCCTCTAATTGCGATGGCCACTTGCACACAGGCCACGTTGGGAATAACGGTAGTCGCGTTTAACGTTCGACCGATTTCTTTCGTGGTCGTTCGAATGATTGCAGCAACGTGCTTTGGGGCAAAGGGCATTCAATAGCGGTACTAAATCTCATTTCATAAATGCCCAGTAAATTGAAAAGAAAATAGATAACTGAAAATTATACTCACGAAGTAGTATAATTTTTTATTCGTTTTTAGCAATTATTAACAAACATTCACCTCAAGTCGATTGAAATTTATCTCTTTGCGTTCAAAGCTATTCTAAATAATAATAACATTTTTAATTATTCTTCAAATATAAATCAAGTTATTCCGTTCTTATTTATGTATTAAATAATTTTTATTGGTTTTAAATATATTGTTGATGGTGGTAAATTGATCTTTAAACAAGAATATTGTTATATTATATTATTACATTATTGTGTCATATAATATTATTATATCAATTTAACTATCCCGTTCTTTGGTTACAGTTTGATATATTAATGTTGCAAAGTATGAAAAGAAGTTTGACATAAATATATGATTTTAGCCGGAAAATGTTTTTCGCCGCTTTTGTGGCGTTCCTTGGAGGGGGAGAGAATTCCGAATCGGAGGGAAATACTACTCTGAGAATGAACGTCGGAGCCGCAGTAGTATTGGACAGGCATGGGCCAGACACGTCAAGGAAAAGAGCGCCGAGACACATCTACAACATTAAAAATTTCGCTGCACAACCGAGGTAAATTATACCGCTTCGCTTGCTCCACGACTTCGACTCCCCCGTGTATTCGTTATGCTATGCCTTTTGCGAAATCCAATATTTTCCAGCCGGCACTGACTGTACACTGCAAATATTCCACGGGTTTTAATCGAGAAATGATGGACGTGGCACCATCGGCGCGAAAGATTAAAAATTTCTGTTAGGTAATAGTTGCCACCACTGCGCTGCATAGTCAGTCGCAGTGGTATAGGTTTGACGTTAGTCAGACACGGGTGTATGGAAAATGTGGCAGACACTGTAGAGGCTTTGAGAAATTAAGAATTTCAGTTACGAATTCGATTTTCTGATGTTCAAGGTTGAAAATTGTGAATTTCTAATGAGAATGTTTTTCTTTTAACATTAAAACGCAGTATTTTGCCCCCAGTAGTATAAAACAGTGACTGGTCAGATAAAAATTTAATATACCCATCAAAAATTGTGTTTACTTTAAAATGGTTAATTAACGACTTCGTCATTTAACATTTCACGCAATTCTGTTGTACTAAAAATTTACTGATCTCAAAAAAGAATAATAATTTTATTGAGAAATGATTCAACTAAGATATGTTACACTTATAACGTATCAGTGTCGAAATTGTTACGTTAAAATTCATCGATCTTCCAGCTACTGTAACTCCGTGCAAAAAAATCACACAACAATGTAACTAGGCTCATTCGAAAGGGTAAAGTTTCTGTTATCGCTCTCAATAAATTACTTTTTGCCAATAATTATTTTCCACGCGATAAAAGCCGCGGAAATAAAAGTCTAATATTACGACAATTTCGTCAATTTCAAACGTCTTTACAAAGTTTATAATATTATTCTTCCGATTGAAATCACCGCAGTTTCGAAGACTGTAGCCTCCGCTTTCCAACGACTCCTTAAAATCCGATCTACGATCATACCTTACCATTCTGTTGTACGTGAAACGGAGATTTTACCGCTGACATCAAAATAATTCTACAAGCTCCGGAAACATCTGGCGGCTCAGTTTTCATTCAAAACACAATGAAACGGCGATAGAAGAGGGTAGATCAACCACGGAGGAGTCGTTACAATGTTTGGACTTCAATCTTCATGTTCACGGTTGTTTCGAATCCAAAAACAATTTTTTCCAAGTCCATATAGATGATTGAATTTGAAAAATTGTCAAGTAGGTTAACCCTTAGATTCACCTCTTTTGCCGCATGAACACCAATTCTTGGCAAGCAGCAACTGCTATTTATAGTATTACTGACACCTTCGTCTGGGTTATGGCCGGCCGCTACTACTGGAAATGAGTACATTTATTTCATTTATTTCAAAAGAAATTTTTTACTTTCCAAGTCTGTATTATTGTGTCAAAAACGATTCGAGTAATTATTTTGGATAAATAAAATTTATTCGAGACAATTTAAATAATTACTCGAGGTAATCATTGTAGGGTTTGTTTTCGAGTGTGAAAGTTAGAATGGTCGTGAGTCGTAAAATACAGAATGAATGAGACAAACGTCCGCAGAATGTTTGGGCAGCTTCGAGTAACCTGAGATCATTGCTTAGGTTCGTCGAAGTCCTGCGTGAACAATGACGTAGGAATATATTTAATAAAAAGTTTGTATAAATTGGGGAAACCATAGACTTGGATAATTAACAGGGAAATACCGAAACTGAGAACACGACTACTCGACAACTCTTAGACTTCTTTACGCTTCAATGTTTAGAACAATTCTGCTGTCCCTTTCAATAGGCGGAAACCGTTAACCGATCTTCGTTGTTTAAGCTGTTGCCATCGGAACGGCAGATGCCTCTCGCTTTCTTTGATGCCGCGGTTAGGCCTCTTGGTCCTCACATTACCTTACAAGCTACAATACATTGACCTTATAATCTACCGCTTGCTTTACATTCACGATACTACAATAATACCTAAAATATTTTATTCAAAACAATTGGAATAATTATCTTAGTTGAACATTTCTTGAAATTTTTATTTCGAATAACACCGAACTGGCTGAAAGATCAGCGCTGCGAAGCAAACACAATTTACGTTTTGGACGAGATTTCTTATCGAGCGAGGCTTGGCTCCGAACAAAGAAGTTCACCTAAATTAGCGGTAGAAAAGCGGAGCGAAAGAGTATCCGGGGAAGAAACGGGCAGCAGGTTTTATTTATAGTTCGAAGGCGCGGGAGCTATCATAGCGCGGAAGCGAGCAGAAGTACTAATGGAATGATACGACGTTTCTGCGCTTATTAATCGATTTCAGTCGGGAAATCTCGCGAACCAAGCAAAAAGAACCTCGGCTCTCGCCCACTTTCTTGGCCCGTTCGCCACCCCCTGACTACCAAGAACAGACTGCTGGAACGTTTTCGCCGCGAAACCATCTTTCAACCCCCTAACGGCCACCCACCGACGTGGCGGTCGAAGTAGGGGAGGACGGAGGCGAGAAATAACATCGGAAAAATAGCAGGAAACGGGACGCCTGGCAGTTTGTTCTACGCGATGCAGGTGCCGCATCGCGTTGGTGCCGTCGAGAAACTGCATACAAATCGCAACGGCTCGACGGCCGTTTCAGGGGTTAAACGTCGGAGCGGAATTTTCGCGGACGCGCTGTTGTCTCCTCACGGATTGATCCGGTTTCCAGTGGGTTTATGACGAAAGATAGAATTACTATTAAGAACTATTGCAAAATATTAAACATCGTTGGTGATAATGGTAGAGATAAGACAAGTTATTATAGACCATTACAAACTGTTACAAAGTATTAAACATCATTGAGGATGGTGAAAGGAAGATCATGGGAAACTGGCTGAAATTATTGAAGAATTTCAGGAACTATGTTACAAGATACTAAAAACTATTACAAACTATGACAAAGTATTAAAAATCATGAAAGATGGCGAGAGAAACTAAAAATAATTAAAATCTAATTAAAACAACTTTACACTTCAGTTTTGTCTTATTTAATAAGTCGCAGCTTTATACAGGGTAGTCCGCGTATCTTGTGCACTATTTGCAACTTCCAAAGTATGCATTAAAATGGCATAGTATGTAGTGTATTTAAAAGTAAATAGAATACTATATTTTTTATATAAAAATATGAAAGAATATCGAATTTATAGTTTGGATTATTTATGCTAATTTTACATGTTGCAGGAAGTGCACAAGTTCCGCCCTATATAATAGTATGACTTATTATATAACATATTATACACTATGTATAATAGTATAATGTATTATACATATGTGTACATGTAATAATATTGTTACGAACACCGGATGGATGACCGGTGCCGCCTTGGAATTCCCTTGAAATAAAAGACGGCAACATGGTTCAGGGTCTTCCGATCGAGCTGAACTTTGGCAGTTGCTATTTGACAGCGGACTTGATATATTGAATTTAATATTGTATATTGTATTGTAGAGAATTGTGGAAATAAATTGTTAATTATGCCGCGAACTCGTGAAACGGGGCGACGGGAACCGGACGAGGTTCCCGAAGTCCGCAACAATATAATATACATCGCTTCATTCTTGTGTTGCTTTTCGAAAGACTCAACTTCGTCGCCATATTTATAATATTAGAAATGTTCCAAAATTATAAAAAAAATTTGGATGCAATCTTCGATGATAGCCTAATCGACCAAAAACGTATAGATGCAATTCATTCACCTGTCCTCTACATAAATTATGCAAAGAACGCTTCGTTTTTCTGGAGCTTTTCAAAGAACCTAACATCGCCGCCATATTTAAAACTTGAAGAAACATTCCAAAATTGTTTAAAAAATTCAAGTCCAATCTTCGATGCTAGCATAATTAACAAAAAAAGTATGGATACAATTGATTCATGTGTTTACTAAATAAAAATATATAAATATCGCTTGTTACGCTTTTTAAAGCGTCCAACTTCATCACCACATTTGAAATAGGAGAAACGTTCTAAAATTATTTAAAAAATTCACGCACAATCTTCAATGCTAACACAATCAACAAAAAACATTCTGTCTCAATTATTCCTTAAGTTCACAAAATGAAAATATTAAAATATCACTTTTCTATGACTTTATTCAGAAGACTTACGCGCGTCCCATTTTCAAATCTGTAATTCTCTAAAATATCTTTAAATTTCATAAAATAAATATGAAATTTCTTCAGCCAACGCGACGAGTAATTTCTCTGTCAAATCCTCAGGAAACAATGGTGCATCCAGAGCTCGCCGAACAAATATTCCGTCGGTGTCCACGGTTTTCCACGAACAATAATGGTTTAATATGTCCCGGCCAACATCCGGCCGCCAGATGAAACGAGAAACGAGAACAGTTTGGTGGAAAATATTTGCGAGGGAGGGTACGTCTTACGCAGCAGTATCGGTTAGAGAGTAATCTCGATGAAACTTTTCTATCAGGTCGGTGCCGTTTGGCAAACACGCCGCGCCGGGGCGAGATCGTCGTGCGGCATATGACTTTAAATAAAAAGTTCGCCGTTCCCCGGGGAGAACAACAGGAATTCGCGGCGATATTCATCGAGGCGAGCGTCGAGTGTCGCTGCCGGAAAATGGCGGGCTTCCGAGCTGCTGGCAAAAACGGAATCACTTTTCCGATAGCGCTCGACGAATTTCGAAGACGCCGCCCCTTCCCTCGTCCCTGCGTACCTACCTCGCTGTCTCTCGCGAGATCTTTGCCAGTTACCATACAGAAATCTACGCGGATGTGCGAGAACACGGCAAATGTCGAATGTCTATATGCGCTTGATACCCACTGGGAACAGGACCGGATGGAATTTTCTGCAGAATGGCAGTTGCGGTAGGTCGCGGTTGCTACGTGAATCTGGGCTCCGTGGTGCAACCGGATCAAGTCTACAATCGGTTCAGTATGAATCCAAATTGGGGTCCAAGGTGAGTCCAAAGTATAGTTCAAAACCGAAGCCACGTCATTATTTAACCAAAAATTTGTATTCATGGACTGTACAACAAAAAACATAAGAAAAATTTTCGACACAAATTGACCTACTTTGACCAATGACAACTCCACGAAAAATCATCGTAGGATGATGAAATTTTTTTTACATTGAAGCTTGAAATGTCTACTTTTCGACGTTGTTTCTGAATGATAACTTCGATGCATTGTTACCTTTTAAATTGTAAGGTCACGTAGTACCGAGAAGTGCCAAGTAAAAAGGAATTTTTTCAAATATTCATACCAGCATGCGCTCTCAACTAAAAAAATTTTTATCTCCACTTTCGAATTATTTTTGCATTTTTGCGTCATCGCTTTTTGCACCGAAACGCAAATCTCGCCAGGTATCATCGAACAACCTTAACTCCAATTAAACCAGTAAAGGGATAATTTCGGAAAAAACTGCTGCAAATTTTTTGCCGAGAACATTCGAACCCAAACGAGAATATAGTTAGCCCGAAGCAACTCGAAACAACGAGCTCGCCTCAATCCATATTAGCGTTCAACCCTCTTATTTCCCTCGGGGCTTTTCTCAATGAAAAATCCCGATGTAATACTGATATATCACCCGGGTGTACACGGCCGGACTATACTCTTTTAATGAAGCTGGCTTGTTTATAATCCCTACCGACTCGCCGACGGTGCCATCGCCGATAAGTTCACTGTACCCCTCGCTAACCAACGAGGCCGCCGCGTTTCACCTATCAGAATCGCGTTTCCGCTGAACTCGTTGCATCCAGAACGCGTGAACAAGGAAAACTTCACCGCGTAATCTGCATCGCGCAAACGAAAGCTACGCGATATTTCCCGTTCCGAAGTCCGGAGGTGCATGCGATAGAATTTGTAGTATGTACAGTCAATATGAAAAATGATCGTACACCGTATTCTCAATTTTCGACAAAGTATTTCTATTATCAGTCCGTGTAATGGATTCATTCGTATTTTCTTGTAAATAAAAAAAAGTATTATCTTATAGTATCTGCCTTAAAGTAGATACTTTCAGCTTTCATTTAAACAAGGTTTCATAGAAATAGCTCTAATGAGACTTATCTGAAGATCCACCTGAATTTCTCCTTTTAAATTTTGCAAACCCTATGATGTTAGAGGTTAACTCTCTTTAATTTTTCAATATGATTTCGTCACTCTAGTGCAATCTAATCTACCTTGTCTCGAAATAGAGAGTTTCAGCTTTCATTTAAGCTAAAATGCATAGAAATAATTCCGCAAGAACATAACTCAAAATTCATTTGAACTGTCGCTCTGTGTTATGTTTTCCTTGTCTTTTAGTACTAATGTCGGAGGTGCACAATCTAATGGAACTGTCTGTTATAATTTCGTAAGAAGGTCTTGTACAACAACGAACCCGGACTCATTTTAGAGCTCCGAGCTCCTACGCTCTGGATTCTCCATTTTCTCGGAACATGTTTCTGCATAATGTAACAGGTGGGAAACAGCAGACATGTTCTTTCTGGAAAACGTCGCGGTTTAAAACGTTCGTGACTGCTCTGGAAAATATCTTTTCCGACTGATCCCGACATTTATTTCAAGAATGATGTCTCACCTTAACAATCATCCCTTAAACTATGATGCAGGATTTTTTTTTTAGTCACTCTATGCAGCTTCGAATGGAAGGTGTAGTGTGTGCTTCGCGGTGACGCAAGGTTCACGAGGGCTCTACACGACCGAGCTTGTTCCTCGTTTCCGTTTCATAAAACGAATAGAAAAGGTCGCATACAGAGTTTCGAGAGGTCATTCCAAAGAGGAAGCTTCAACCATCGAATCCTTGATCGATTTATCCATGAGAAACATTTTCCAATGGTTCTCGAGAGGTTTCAATTTGTCACATTTTCAAGTAAATCTATCACCCTCGGTTTATCGTTTGCCATGAATTGTAAAAGCACAGCTAGAGAGAACTGGTCGATGAATCGCGGAGCTAGAGGCTACAGGCTATAAAATAAGTCTGAATTTGTTACGGTACCATATTTTGTTATTATTATTAAATTTATTAGAGCCAGAATGCCGATAGTTTATCGAAAATCGAAAATTCTGTGTCCGAATATTTCAAGATCTATCCGTATGGAGGTGATCGGAGACAGTTTTTCAACTCCTCCCCGTAGAGATTCTTCAACTTTTGAAATCGTAAATTGAAGCTGCAAGATCACAGTTTTAAATAGATTTACTTAATTTTGCAATCAAATTCGTAGCCCTGTTAGAAAATTCTAGATACATATTAGAACATTAATGAATTCCAATTCATACTTTCTGGGGAGACAATTGCATTTCAAATGGCTACTTTGATTCGATTTTAGGACGCGGTGTCGTTGAAATTTTTAGATTTTTACGATTGCAAGTTGAAGCTGGAACTTTGTGATAGGTTGGTCTATGAAGAAATTCGTTCTTGTAAAAAAATTGGTGAAAACCAATCGATAGTGTCAGAAAATACAATTTACGGTTTAAGGATATAAGGAATGCTTCGAAATAGTTTTTCAATACCATCGAGATTTTTCAACTTTTGAAATTGCAAATTAACCTTTCTTCGTTAACCGGTCGTAAATCTAAGTCGTCAACGAGGCGAACGATACGACACAACAAGAAGCCTATAGAGAAGCATTGCTTCACTTTCAGGTGTATTTTATATACGATCTATGTCCAATCGAAAGTAACGTTGAAAGGCTAATGAAACAATTAACTGGCATTGTCGCGGGAACTAGGTCACCCCTTAAAAATAGAAATTCGTTTCGTCCAACGTGGCAGAATGATTAACGAGAACACACGCGATAATGCGTCGTTGCGTGCATACCGACAATTGTTTGCATCCGCTTGCCCTTTTTGATTGTGCTGCCCGGGGGGATTCTCAGATAGAATCAATTTTTTCCCACCTTGGAATTAATGGTCTCCACTTGCCAAGGAAAAAAAACCCGAGTTTCCTTGCTCCTTTCCTGACCCAGTAAGCCACCGACACTATCTGACCAGCGATATTCGCATTTATTTTCGCGATCTAAGCTGGCGAAAATAATTCGCCAGATTTGTCACCGGAAATTTCGTCGTCTTCGGATTCCTTGACCCATACTACTAAGTCAAACATGCCAGATCTTTTCACCCGATCAAACGGCAAGCGAACGCAATTTTTCAACGTTTTATACGATAGATTAATTGTCCTTGAGCTACTATTAACTTCCATAGGAGAACTGATGCGAATTATCTGGCAGCACAGTTAAGCAGTAATATTTATTTTTTTAAATTATTGTTATATGTTACTAATGGTTCAGGGAATTAAATTATGTATATTAATCAAACAAATGTAATTTATTTATCGTTTATCAATTTTTCTATAGAAATATTAATTTACATTATTGACTTAGGACAGAGTTGGAGGCAGAAGTTATTTGCAAATTTTTTTGCAGGAGTATTATGTACTAATATGACTTAAACTTTTTTTGTGGGATAATTTGAAACAAAAATGATGTTCAAATTTCTTCGAAACCAATGGCAAACAGAAATGATTTACATGCTGCTTGTTAGAAAATCAAATTTACAAATAACTTGCAATTTTCTTTATAAACATCTTAGGAGAGAATTGGAAATGAAGATTACAATCAATTTTCATAAGTGAAAAACCGAAACAAAAATGATTTTCAATTCTGTCGTAAAAGATTTGGAAACAGAAGTGATTTCTAATTTACTTGGAAAAGAACTGGGGTTAAAGATGATTTGTAATTTTCCTAGGAGAAAATTGGAAACAAAAATGATTTTCAATTTTGTTGTAAAAGATTTGAAAATAGAAGTGATTCCGAATTTACTGGGGAAAAAATTGGAGTTAAAAGTGATTTATAATTTTCTTGGGAGAAAATCGGAAACAAAAATGACTATGAATCATGTTGAGAGAGAAATGAAAGCACAATATCATTGTCGGAAGAAAAGCGGGGTTTTCAATTGAAGAACCGAGATTGATACTCGGTCTCAATTTCGGGATGACGAAACCGTCGAATTAAACTCCGACGGATTAACTTATAATCTGATTGCAGCTGCCTTTCGGGAACTGGGTATTGATTCCATCAAACTTCCCTTAATAGCCAGCCGTGAGCGATCCCTTTCTCTCAGCGGCTAACGTTCCCGGATTTTACAAGGCTTTTTACAATAAAATGCATGCGGACTCGTCGCATGAAAGCTTTTATACTGATAAACGTAACAATCTCGTTACTTAACGGCGACGCTTATGAATATGGATACCGAATAGAATATTCATCCGTTTATTGTAAAAATGTTTGTAAATTGTGAAAAGTAGTTTTTTCGTTAATCTTGAACACAGAGGAATAACGAATGCTTGAAAACTGTAAAATACGAAACGATTTTGTGCAAATTATGATTTTCGTTAATATCTGTTTTATCATTAGTAAATTAGATTTATACATACTGTAGATAAGTCAGAAGCTATTTGTCATAATCATAAATTTTTTAATGATTTCTTTCACATTCTATTTTGTTTTAGAAGGATTTCACGGATCGTGCTTAGTGATACGTATGCACAAGTAAATATTAATCAGAGAAAGGTAATTTATTCTCGAGCCTGGCTAAATTCTAACTTGTATTGCTGCTTTTCAATTATTTTTCCACTGTATGTGCGTCAGATCATTTACCATAGAGTTTAAAATTCAGAAAATGACGCAGAAGTATTTAAAATATTGTCAAACACTCTGTCAAAGTAAGCTAATCAAGAAAAAGAATTTTGTCATAATTATTCACTGTATTCGCTATGAAAGAATATGTAAACATGCTTTTGCTTTCTGATATTTTCCAACACATCGAACTCCGTCGCCATATCTAAAATTGAAAGAACACTTCAAAATTGTTCACAAAATTACCGTAGACTCATCACAAGTCGCCTAACCGATGAACAGAAGTTCTAATACAACCAAGCGATCGCTAAATAGAAAAAATTTAAATATCACCAAATTTTAATTACTCTTCTCAGACGGACCATCTTCGCCGCCATATTTAAAACCGAAGGAGCGTTCAAAAATTATTTAAAAAAATCAGTTGCAATCTTTAATGCAACTGCAATCAACTAGAATAGTATACATATAATCGATTCACATATCCACTAAACAAAAATATTTAATTATCATTAAATTTGTGTAACGCATCGTAAAAATACCATCTTAGCTGCCATCTTTAAAACCGAACGTACCTTAAAAAATAATTTTAAAAATGACTGTACTCTCGTCGAAGGTTGCCCAATCATCGAGAAAAAAATTTACCACGCTCAATCCCTGCAATCGCTACAAAAGAAATGCTCCAATACCTCACGATTTCCCGACTGTCGTGTCGGCGTAGCTCAACCATTCCGGTTTGAACGCTTATCGTGGCCGAGGCAGCGGACGAAGGGAACTTTTGAGAGACAAGATCGTCGGACAGGGACGGAAAATTAAATTTCTCGACGCTGTTATAGTGGTACAGTCTAGGTCGCTGAGAGTGCAGCCTGGTTCCTTCTGTGAAACAGTTTCGCAGCGAGAGTTGAGGAAATTTAACGCAATCGTGTGTTTAAGAGAGAGCGAGACAAAGAGTAAGAGAGAGAGAGAGAGAGAGAGAGACCCGTTACAGGAAAATTAAGAGGCGAAGCCCTTTGGTACGGGACAAGAAGACAGGGGAAATCATTAGCTAAAGGAGAGCTCTTGTCCCAACTCGAGCGGCTTAACTGCACGACTGCTCTGCTCGCTTCCTAATTCGAACGGCGGGCAGACTTTCTTCGGATGACGTACCGGACGTACATAGTCGTTTTATCTCACTTTAATATTTCACTGTCTTTGATACTGAATTTTTCCTTCGGAGATCGCCTCTGTTACGTCCTACTGCACTAATCTAATATACGTTATAAAGTACAGTTCGGGAATACCTAGTCGGGTTTTATGGCGGCGGGCCATGTGACTGGAACCTCTGAAACTGGCTACGGCGTGGGCCTGTCACCCGTACTTTCGAAATCTACCTACCAACCGTCCCAAGGCACATGGTACGCCACCGGTCGCGGAAGACGGCACGTTTGGGACGCGGGGCAATTAAGAACATTGCACCCAGATTTTGGCGACTTGTCGAAGACCGCGCGCGGCCCGAGACCCCCTGGAAGGATTCGCGGTGCCACCTCCTCGGTCCCCAAACGTCGTTCCTTGCCACTCCACGTCACTGCCGTGGTCCCATCGCGATTGGGCAGCCCTTTGCAACACACACCCTTGAGTCGAAGGGGTAGGGAGGACCGAGGTGACGTCGAGGGTGACTTTCGGTCTTCCCAGCAGAACAAGATTAGAAATAGGATTAGAAATAGAAATAGAATAGAAATAGAAAAACCTACATCTTCCCACTATCTGCATCAAGCTCCGAAACACACATTTCTCCGATTTCGAACAAGAACCCGCATCTCTCACACCGTACACACCGCCGTTCATAATTTATCGGACAGTTGGCTGCACAGAAATGGAACTTGTCGCACCGGTGCACAATGCTCTCGCAGGAACGATTTTGTGGTAACAGTCCAGTATTTCAGTTTCTTTATTCAAAGAAATTTTTGCCACAAGATGGTGTACCGTGTTCGAGTTTCAATATTCAAATACATGGTGGCCGGCATCTTTCTTTATATACTTTATAAATGTGCTGTACAAATAAAAACAAGTCTAAAATATTATATAATAAAAAGTCCATAAAAGTCCATAAATGCTTCGTTGAGAAGTTATGACAAAAATAAGTAATGCGAAAGTTATGATAATGTTAACGTACAAGAAACGAATAATTATAAAAATTAACATCGCCTGTGAAGAGATTAGAAAAAATCGCGTTATACTGAAATCAAAGAATTCTCGAAAATTGCTCAAAATCCAGAAGTGAGTTTCTGGGATCATTTGAAGCAATTTTTTCTCCGTATGAAAATTTTAAAAATTCGATTAGTGTCAAGAATCAAATACAGTGGATAAATTTGTCTTTTTAACGCTTGTTCTTTTCAGAATTTTCAAGGTCACCGATATTGATTTGCATATAAATGAACACTTTAACATTACATCGATATCATTACATCGTGCAGCTGACGTTAAAATGCATTCAGACATGTATAACAACGTAATTCTGAAATGATTTTGACACCAAACATTAAAACGAAATTCGAAACACAATGTATTGCGTTGTGACGTTTATTTCTGACTCGTACTACTTGGTGTTTCATAAATATTTCCATGTTTTGTGATTTCGCGCGCGGATATCAAGTTTGCATCGAGAAGTTGATTGCGAAAAACACAGTTGTTTACAAAACTGATCGCGCGACGGAATATCAAATTTCAATGCTCGGCAATTATCATTGACTCGTACTACTTGCTGGTGTACTGTAAATTACAGTCAAACGCAAAAAGGTTAGTCAGGATTTAGTTAGGCATCATAATAAATTAATGTACATGACTGATAATATTAACTGTTAATGGTCAACAAGCTCTGTCATCTTTAAGCAAAGTGTTAAAATTATCTGATGTCTTTATAATAAGGAAAAGGAATTAGCAGCTCGTAGTACATGTCAGTATTTAGTCAGTCGTCTTATAAAAACGTGTCCAGATATTTCATAATATCATTTAGCAGCTGCCAACTGATTGATCCATACTCACGTAAGGAACGTTAAACTTCGCTGTTATACCAAGGATGAAAAGTTAATTGGGACTCAGTAGCATAGGTCAATGTTTAATCAGAAGCGCGTGCGAAGCACGTTTACAATGATTAATAATATTTGGTTTTGGTGGTTGATGCACCTTGATATACTTGGAAGCAGTACCGGAATTACCTAGTGCACCTGCAGCGGGAACATAATTAGCAACCGGTAGTACAGATCGGTGGTTAAGCAGACTCCGTAGCAAAATCCATTCCAATGATTCATAATATCGTTCGGTATCCTCATTTCATTCTGCATTTTGATGCCTGGTAAAAACATTGCTGAATAATCGATTAGTAATACTAATATCGGTATAACTCAGTATCAATTATGCATTGACATTAATACGTGAATGTAATGAATTATATAATTCGTATTAATGTATATCAATCTTAAGTAAACTACTGGAAAAACTATATTACAGAATTTGTAAAATTCAACCATGCGGATCACATTAATATTAGTTAATAATGAATATAATTAAATATGAAAGACGAGAAGTTGACAATAGTAATAAATTCAACGTGTAATTTACACAGTGTCGTGACGTGGAGCAAAAGAGAACCAATATTCTGAAACTACTTCAA
This sequence comes from Augochlora pura, assembly GCF_028453695.1. Taxonomy (NCBI): domain Eukaryota; kingdom Metazoa; phylum Arthropoda; class Insecta; order Hymenoptera; family Halictidae; genus Augochlora; species Augochlora pura. The sequence goes on along the minus strand of NC_135778.1, from coordinate 31,149,247 downwards.
TAAGTATAATGATCGCATTATTGCGTTAATTAATACATTTTTTGGTCAATTATTTTCATTTAAATTTAGATGGAAACGTACATATTATAATGGAAGACGAAAAAATGAATTCAACAGGCCTAATAATTACACACTTCCGATTATTTAATCTCAAGATACTTAGTTCTGAAAGTTTGACTACTTAATATTTCAGACCCAAGCATCTCGAGGTTAAACGCTTGCAAGTATATGTTCATTACACTGGTTGGATTCGTTTTCTTATGCTCTATAGATATATCGATTGTAATATTGCAATATATAGTGTGCGCTACAAAAATGTATAAAATACAAACAATTTATCTTTCAAACGCAAATATCTTGAAATTAAATAATTGAAAGTATACGTTCGGTATACTCGTTTAATTCGTTTTCCGATGCTCCACAAGTACAGTGCATTCTACCAATTTCTGCCTTTCTCTTTGACCATATAAAAATTTCGCTCAGGTTTCACGATTTTCCGTGCGGCGTTATTTCTAATTATCTTTTACTGCGGCCCAGAGGTGCCTTCATGACCTGTAAATAAGATAGTCGAGCCCAGTCGGTAGCCTTTGAAATGAATTTTTAAATACGCCGCTTCGAACGGAACGCTTCGAAAGTTTCAAGGGTGGAATAAGTAGTCGCCGCCACTCGGGACCGTTCGAGATTAATTAATTGAAGCCCTGGACGAGACAGACCAACACCGGCGCACATAGAGACGGGGGCAGATTGGTCCGTTCGCGTCGTGTTTCCTCGATGCAGATTCCGCGTCCGCATTACAAAGTTTAGCTGTAGTATTCAATGGTAATCGATGCGCCACGGTCCGAGTGCCTCGAATTACCGGTTTCCCCTCTCGAAGTGCGACTTCTTGACTTCCGTCGCTATAGCCGTGCAGACGCGAATTAGGTTTGCCTCTAAGTGGATCTTCAATTATCGGTAAATATTGTGCATAATCTTTAATTAGTTTGTTCCTAATGTGGTCGTCCGGTCATGCTGTTTAACGAACTCATGTACAATGTTCTGATTGCGATTAATTTCCCTTTTGTTACATATTTGCGATTACCTCATTGGTTCGATGTCAAATACTGGAAACTGACATAATTAAGCTCGATTCGACTCGATAGTAGAGTCCACTATATCCTATGATCAATCATGGTATATTCTCTAAAATCATCGTACATCTTCAAAGATCGTTTTATTTTTGTTTTTGTTTTGTTAATAATTATATATGCTAGAAAATAAATATATATTTTTAAATATATATTTTTGCAAATTATCCTAAATTTATACGAACCATTGCTAATTTTTACAAATCATTGTACATTTCCACATACTTTCCAAACTTTTATTAATTATTTATAGAATAATGATTAACACATTCTTATAAGTAATTGCAAGTTGCTGGTTCTCGTAATAAACTTTTGAAAATATTTAAAAACCTCTGCAAAGTTTAGAGACCCTACTAATTTTATATTCCTTACAATATTATATTTTACAAACGATCGCAAGTCATCATAAGTTTTCGCAATGCATTGCAACGTTATCGTAAAGTATTATAAATTCTTGAACCATTCGAATTTTTCGCAAATCACTATCAATTTCCGCCAGTCACTGTTAATTTTGCATAAGAAATATACGTAACAAATTTTTGGGAATCTCGGTAAATTTTCGCAAAGCATTATTTATTTTATATTTTTATATTTTTCATGGTACTACAATTTTTCGCGAATCGTAGCAAAATTTTCATATTTTTAGACTCTTACAAATTTCTACGGGTTCTTTAACTTTACAAACATTTGCGAACTTTATAAAATCGACCTGTCGTTGCAAATTTAGAAAGTATCGTGAATATTGCAAGTTCTGCGAATCTCTATAATTTATTTAAATTCCACAAATTTCTTTACGATTTGTTAAGATGCGTAAATTTTAATATTACGAATTTCTGCAAGTTTTGCAAGTTTCTCAGGATTTGTAAATATTTTAATTATTATTTAACTGTTCCGCTGATATTCGAGCAAACACTGCACTTGTTGATAATCGAATACCCCAAGTTAATGACTCGATCTCGGCAAAATTCCAGCATTTTTGCGTCGGCCAACATTTCGAAAACAATTTTCAAAAGAAGTGCATGCCATCGACGGCGGAAATGAAAGACGAAATGGCTGGGAATGGAACGGTTGCATTATAAAATAGGAAATTCGCAGCGCGATGGTGTTCGCAGTCGAATCGGTAATCGGGCGAAAGAATCGACGTTGCAGGCGGTGTCCAATCATCGAGCGCAATTAAAAAGACGGGCGCGTTTTGGACAGTTCGATAATTGCTAGTTTCGCACGATGCGTTTTTCAAAATAACGTTTCACCTGAACCCGAAGTGGCCTGTATCGGAAATTAGCTACGAGCAATATCGATCTGATCGTTCGTTTTGCCATAACTTCGGTGCTCATATTTTCTATGGTTTCTGCATAATCGTTCCGTTGTTTCCATTATTCCCCGCAATTTATAACTGTAAATAATTCTAAAACCGATATAAACTCATTTATCAATTCAATTTTTTAATTATAAGTTCATTTTCGTGATCTTTTTTTAAATCTCAAATTTACACACAAATTTATTGTAAATCTAAATTCATAATAAATGTATTAAAAATATTAATTTAATTTTACATTTTTTATACATATGTATTTACTTTTACACTATATATTTACTTTTTTTTTATACTTTTATACACTTTTACATAAATTCAAGCGTATTTAAATTTGGTTAAAAATTGATATACATATACATGTATAAATCTAAAATTTTCTATAAATTAGCGTATAAATTTATAATTTATTACAGTAATTTCAGTAATAAATCTAGTTATAAAAAAATATACTGTGGCTTTATAAATACATTTAATACTACTAGAAATTTTCTTACAAATTTTATATTTTATATGATTTCGTTTTATATTAGAAATTATGTTAGCTATTAAGATATAGAAACTTTTGGACGTGTGAGAAGTGAAAATTTAGCTTATGCCGAGTGATTTACTATAGTGCAGTGCAGATTGGTTTATCTTGTCGTCACAGTTTTCGTTCAAAGGGTCGTAAACCGGTAATAAAGAATCGTAGATATTCTTTTATAGGGTCATTCGAGAGAGGAAGCTCCCAGCTTTATATCCTTTGTAATTTTAGCCCCATGAACAGTTTTTCAAGTGTAGAAACACATTGTTTAAAAGTCTTTAAAACTTTCAAAAAGAATAGAAAATTCCCTTTTTATTACCCACTTCTTTAATACTAGATTCATTAATAAAGTATACTTTACAAAAATTATTATACAATTTAGTGTACGATTTATGGTGTAAACTGTGTACAAGATGAGCCCAGAAGAAAATTGTAAACAATTGGCTTAAGCAAGAAAGAATATTAAATAAAGCGTTTCCTGAAATTTGGCGTAAATTGAACTACATATAATCGTTGTTTTAGCGCCCTCAATTTCGTCACCGATTATTTTCGCGCATTAACTGCCATGCTACACGAAGTTCGGAATTAATTGTTCAAACAGTAAATTGAATTTACACGCTGATGGATCGATTGTATCAAACTCGCCCGCGATCTGCAAACTGCAGAATAATTAGCAGAATAATTAATTTCATAAATCTTGACATCTCAGCCTTTGTTGTAACAGATCAATTGTTTCGATTACATCGAGTTTTTCTGGTCTGCCAGTGTGTCGATGATTTCAACGTCAGTGACATTTATTTCAGTGATTCAGGTATCTGTGACATTTGAACGATTTTAATTTGCATAAAATTTTACGAATCTCATTTCATCGAAAGTTTCTTTTATTTCTATGACATTTGAATGATTTTTATTTGCACATTGTAGAGACTTTGATTTTTATAATATTTCAGAAATTCTGTATTTTATGACATTTTAATGTTTTTGGATTTTTAATGGATTCTAATATATATTGATGTTTGTGAAATTGCAGCAATTTCGATTTTTGCGTTGCTTTCAAGATTTTTATTTTAATAATATTTTGGCAGGTTTAGCTACAGTGACATATTTTAGTGATTTTAATTTCCATGATATTTTAGAAAATTTTATTTTTTGTCACATTGAATCTTGCAACATTTTAGTGATTTCTATGTTTGTGATATTGTAGTAATTTCGATTTTAGTGCCACTATTGCGAACTTTAATTTCAGTGACACTTGTCTCTGTCAGTTCGATCGCGGGATGAATTTAATGATTGCAATTTGCTTTGACATTTCAGCTGTTTCAATCTCTGAAACAATGTAAGGAGTTTCAATTCGGCAACATTTTGATGACTGTAATATCAACGTCGTTTATTTCAGTAATTTTGATTTCTATGAAAGTTTAGACACTTAAATTGCTGGATTATTTTGACAATTTTGACAACTGTGACATTTCAACGATTTTAATCGTCTGTGGCTTTTTAGCAATGTTGATTTCTCGTCACATTGTAAGGTTTTGGATTCCTGTAATATGTTAACAATTTTAGTTTCAATGACATTCATTTTAATGATTCCTATTGCTGCGGAAATTGGATTTCTTTTTAGCAAATTCTACTTTCTGTCACATTGTAAAATTTTCGATCTCTGTGACGTTTCAATGATTTCAGCTTTAATCACACTTAATTTAATGACTGTAATTTCTATCAGCCTTTAGTAACGTCAATTTCTGTGAGCTTCTAGCAATTCGACTCTCTGTCACATTGTACAGTTTTGGATTTCTGTGATATTTGAACGATTTTAGCTTCAGTTTCATTTAAGTTAATGTCTGTAATTTCTGTTAACATTTGGCAATATCGATTTCTGTGAGCTATCAGCAATTTGACCTTTTGTCACATTGTAGAATTTTGGATTTCTGAATTACTCCCACGATTTTAGTTTCATTGAAATTTGTGTTAACGGTATTGATTTCTCTGAGACTTCAGTCATTTAGATTCCATTGAAACTTTGGCAACATTTATTTCTCATCACAATTACAGAGATTTCGATTTCCATAAGATCCCCGAAATTGTATTCTGCGTTAGATTTTATCAATTTTAAAGTTAGCGGCGCCTTAGCAATTTCATGGGATCATAAACGTGGGAACATTTGTTTTATCGCGAACCTAATGAACGCAAATTGGTAGTCTCGTAGTTGAAGATGGTAATTGGAGGGGAGCTGATACTGGATGATCCGAGATATCTCGACCCAGGATCCGAAGAAGCCTTTGGGATCGGTTTCAAGTGACATTGTCGATGCTCGGCCGGTATCGCCGCAGGTTAATAAATTTCCTTTAATTAACCGGAAACGGCCCGAAACCTAAGCTCCCGGGCACTTCCTCCGAACTGCCGGCACGAGCTGTTACGGGAATTTATTACACGAATCGCCCAAAGACAGAACCATACTCCCGTAACGTGGCACCGCCGGAGAGTTTCTCTTACGAAGTCAGCGTTGATAAGATTTCGATGCCCCGTCGCGTCTGCGATCAGGATCACCGACTTTAAGCTTTCCCAAAGTCTCGCTTCCGAACTGTTCCGTAAAACTAGCTTCGCTAACAAACAGTAGATTTATTTCGGGAATATTCGCAGTATACGCTTGCGAATTCGAGCTGAGCTGCATCGAGTTACAATTTAATTAGGCAGAATATTTGAATTATAACGTAATTATAATTCGTAATTCAGTCCTTTAGTCAACTCAATCACGATGCAATTCTTAATTACAATTAGAGTAGAAATACAAAATGAGTAATTAAATTACATTAAGTTCCTATTAGGATGCAGTTGAATTAAAATTATTGATCGCGATATAATCAATTGAAATTACGAATTGCCATGTTATTCAATTAAAATTACAAATTACGATATAATTGATATTTTATATTACAAATATATTAAAATTGAAATATATTTTCAAATGTAATTGAATTCAAATTATGTTTCACGAGTTAATGGAACTAAAATTACGAACTAAATTTAACTGAATTTAAACAGTCTTATTAAATCTCAAAACAATCTAATAAATTACAGCTTCCCAAATATTGTTATTTGCTAACACGAATTTCATACAATTCAATGTACTATATATTTTCTTTTTTGCATGTGCAACAAAATTGTATTACCAATTTTATGAAATCTAAAAAGATCCAGCTTCGTAACTAATTTTATTATTTTCTACACGTCTCGTAATGCACTGGATGTTTTTATTATTTCATAACAGTAGAAGAAAATGCAACTACTTAACTATTTTTACTTTTATTTCATAGTTATCTAGTGCAACGCAGTTCTTGAAATATTTCTATTATTTTCTAATAATATCACCGGAAAAATTCAATTCACTTGCAACTTTAAATAATTCATAACAGTGCAATTGAAATTTGATCGCATCCACCTGCATAAATCATTTTAAAATTCTCTCAGAGTCTCGAAATATTGAATGGTACTAAACGTTTCTCTTATTTCACAACAGTGTAACAAAAACGATCTCCATAAACATTTCCTTCATTTCTAGTGCATCTAATTTCCCTGAAAATACGCATTCGCAAACGGTTGTCCCATTGCATGGCAATCTACTCAGCCAGAATTATCAATAATAGACACTATCGTTGATAGTTAACTTTGCTATATCGCCTGGAATCGTCGCGACGGGCCAGTCCCGCCGGAAATCAGATCGGGCGATTTTTAAGGCGCGGCTTCTCGAGACGCAACAGTAAAATTCTTAATTTCTGTCGGAATGGCCGGCTGCGGCGGAACAAAGCGCCATTCACGGCTCTCAAATTTCAATTTCGCCGCGTTCTGCCATGGCGGAACGACCGTCATTACACCAACGCCGCGCCGGAGACATTTTTTCCAAACACTCCCGGCACTCTGTTTCGTCGCAGCTCGTAAATGCAAATTCTCTTGGAACAAAGAGCAGAGAGAAAAGGGAGAGGGGGTGAGACACAAAAACGGGGGAGACAGAAACATAAGCAGAGAGAAGAAGAGGGAGGATAGAGAAAGAGTGAGAGAGAAAGAGAGACGGAGGGGGAAACGTTTCCGGCCAGGAAACGCGAGAACGTTATTTTCGTAAATTACACTGGCGATGGGGTTCATTGAAATGCATATATAGGGTGATCATATCAAAACATTAAATTTAAATATCTCCAAAGCAACACATTTTTTAAAATATGTTAAATACGATAGTTACTCGATTACAAGGGTAAAATGCAACTATCTTACATAACATTTTGTCATTGGTCGTTTTAAATGAATATTATTAAAAGAACGATTTATCATATAATAGAATGAAAATTACCAATTGCGATATAATTGCATTATAATTAGGCAATATAACGTAATAAATTGCGGATTACCATGTAATTGAATTATAATTAGGAATTATCATTTCATTTATTATTTAATTATATTTATTTAATTGATTAATACAATTAATATGTGATTCAATTGAAATTATAAATTACGATATAATAGAAATAAAATTACATATTACTATCTAATTGCATTAAAATTTGCCGAATAGTGCATAACTGAATTGTAATTATAAATATCTAGGTAATTGTATTAAAACTACAACTTACTTTGTAATTGAATTATAACTAGAAATTATAATGTAATTGAATTATTAGGTTGGTGCATATGAAATGTCGGATGTTTAAGTAAATATATAAAACTGTATATCTTTTTTTAAAAGCTGTTGATTTAATCAAAATATACCCCGTTTGCTTTACTACACCTTTCTCAACGAGATTTCAATACGGAAATGCCTGTCTTAAACAAATTCTGATCTTTAGAATTAATAAACTCTGATATGGAATAATTCAGCGTGTCTGCATTTATATACTATTTAGCCCGTAGAAACTCGGGCAGGTTTTGAGCAGTTTTAGGACGGTGTTGCCATTATACGTTGGTCGGCTAAGGAATGTGACAGCGACCTGTCATAAATAATGTCGGGATTAAGAGAAATAGAACGAACCCCAGCATGAAAAACGTAAACACTTGAGTTTTTCTTCTCTGACGTCAGCGATAAGACGTTGCCAGTAGGTTCGCCCTCGGCGCGTGGCTGTTCCATTACCCACCGCGCGAAGCATGTTGAACAGCTATGCCTTATATGATTCCAAATTGAGACTAGTTACAACCATAATTACGCGCTTGCATTCTTTTTTGCATTTAATTTTACCGCATTTTCGTAACTTCCCCTCTACCTCTCGGACGTTAGAGACTATTAACCCTTTGCGCTCGAAGCCACTTCCACTGGATATCTGAAATAAATCTTCTGGCTTATAGTATTTCTATCTTATGCGATAAAGTGCATTTTATCAGGTTGGTGCATATGAATAATATATACTATTTAGCCTGTATACTATTTAGCCTGTATGAATACTATATACTATCTAGCCCGTAAAAACTGTCCTGAATGTTTAAAATAGCGAAAGTCGGTTGGCGAAAGATCCATATTTTATAAAATTTTATGTTTTACTTCATTTAATTTCGCGTTGGGAGAAGTGTATTGAAACAAATGGGGCACATTTTGATTAAATCAATAGCTTTTGAAAAAAGATATGCAGTTTTATATACTCGCTTAAAAATCCGATATTTCATATGCACCAACCTAATAGAATTAGGAATTATAATGTAATTGAATTAGAGTTAGAAATTATAATGTAAGTTAATTATAATTAGAAATTTCCATGCAATTCAATTTAAATTACAAATTAGGATAAAATGATGAAGGAAAACATAGAAATGTATGTCATTTTTCAAAATTCTATGCTATGATCCGAAAAATAGGTATTTCAATTGCGTTACATCTCATTTTCATTGTACTTAAATTACACCGATGATGAAAATAATAAGCAATTGAATGAACTGAAAGGTTAGAATGATGAAACCCGATTCATGTAATTGAGATACATAGCAATTAAATTACGAAATTGAATTATAATGTAATCGAATCAGTACGACTCTGAAGTAAAGCTTAGATCCGGAAGATTTTCTACTAAATTATTTATCGAAGTAACAACAAATTGACATTTTAACAACCTCTAACATATTTTTGTTGAAAAATTGAGGAGAAATGAGGTTAAATGAAGCTTTTTATTAAATAGTATAAATTAAATATTTCTATTAATATTTCTTCTATCAGTATAGTGAAATTCAGTTTCTCTAATATTTATTATTTTTTTCTATTATTCCCTCAAAATTTAATGTTATCAAGCAGTTGTTTTTTTAACGACAATGTTATAAATTGCAACTACTCAAATATATTTATTATTTTATTTCCTCATTGTTTCAATTTCATTAAATTCAATGAACTAAACGTTTTTATTGTTCCAAGCATTGCAACAAAATGGAGTTAATAAAATTGTTAAGCAGAACGACGAATTTCTGTATTTTAGAAAAACCTCTACATCTAAGGTACGAAACTTTTATTAGGGTTCAGGTATACCTGTAAGTATTTTAGGCACAAAAATTCATACTGTTGTCTAGCTTACTAGTAACTGCCTACCAACCTTTAAATATAATTATTTACACTGGTTTTATACTACACGAGTGTTTTATTCCACACAACCCCTCAACAAAAATATCTTTATTACTTTAAATTTTTTAATTACTTCAACTATTTCTATTAATCTCTACAAGTGTACTCTATGATTTCGTAACACTTTGTTTGATCCCATGTAAAAGAAAGTAGTTTTATTATTCTCTTATCGAATATCCCTTGCAAGATGAAATCTAATTAAAGTGTTACAGTATGAGAATAAAAATATAGGCTAGCATTTAAGGAAACAAATATTACCGTTGACATAATCTCCAAACCAATAGCAATAAAAAAGAAATGAATAGAATGGTTGAATTTCGTCCTTAAAATCGAATAACCTTCATATTTGACATTTCTTCCGAAACTGAACACGCCACATATTTAGGGACGTGCATACATGCATAAATAAGAGCCGGTCACGCGAATAAGACAGGAATCGCAAAGAAAAGACGCAAGAAAAAGGTATTTCAAATTAATGAGACTTCCTGCGGCGGCTACATTCCCGGCGCGCCGAAACCAACGGGAAATCTCCGGCGAATTTCTCCGAGTCCACGGGACGATTTTCCAAAGAATTCCCCGCAATTTTCATTAGCAAGTGTTACTTCTCGTACGTTGCTCAAACGTCTGTCAATATTCCGAGTCGCGGTGAAGACGGTAGATCGGAAATGCCGAGAACGGGTTCAGAAATTAAATGTGAGTCGAGTTTGAATATCGATCGTCGCAAAAGCTAGTCGATGTGAGAATTGAAATTGTCTGTGGTGATTGTGGGAGGTGTGAAGGAATTTATTATATGTAATATTATATAGAATAAAATTTACATTAAAAGCTTACAATAAATATTACACGTTAAGGCGAGAGTTTTAGAAATGACTTTATGGTATGGCCGACCATCTGTGAGTTTTTCAGCAGTTCATTTAGGGTTATTGCAGTCTCTTTAGCGGACCGGTCCGCAGCCAACATGTGGCACATAAAATCAAATATGTACTATCTAATTAAACATATCTATAAGTAGATATTGAATACAGTGGAGGGTGTCTGCAATTGATCGGACAACAACTATATGTTCATAACCTCCATTACAGTAGAGCAACTGTTTAATAATCAGTCAGTTGGACTATTTAATAAATATAAGTAGATATTGAGGGCAGTAGACAAATTATAACATTGATCATACAGGTGTATCATTTAATTCAATAAGACTATTAATAGAATAATTCAATCTCACTATTATAAATATATTAATATTAATACTACTACTGAATTAAATATTACTATGGATAGGTATTAAATGGATTAGAAAGAATTTTAAATTATTCACACAACTGTATTATTAAAATGAAATTCAATCTTAGAGAAATGCTGACTGCATTAGAAAGAGTGCAATTGGCCAGACAGATGCACTAGTCAATTCAATTTCATTACTGATGAATATCGGCTGTAATAGTTAATTTATAAAATATTATTATTAAATATATAAAATATTAGTTAAAAAATAGGAGTAAAAATACAAAATAAATACTAGCAGTAAAATATTAGTTAAACATTAGGAGTAAAATATAAGACAAAAGCTAACAATAAAATATTAGTTAAACATTAGGAGTAAAATATAAGACAAAAGCTAACAATAAAATATTAGTTAAATATTAGGAGTGAAATATAAGACAAGTATTATAACAATAAAATTGCTGCAGACAAATATAAACTGACAGACGTGTGCCCTTAATTCTAAATAAATTACTACTTGATTTGATCAAGACATATACTGAGTGCAGTAAAATGAGACAGTGACTAGTCAGACGAACAGAGGCCCGATTCTGCATTCAGCAACATGTTTGCTTAATTGGCAATGCTACCTGTGGATTTCGAAGTGCTCCTGCCGCGTGTCTAGTCGAGGCTATCAATGTTACGTAACAATAAATCAGTATCAAAGTTACGCCTTCAATTGAGATTGTCCTAGGACGTCTATAGACCGTAAAATATTAACGGACGTCTTCACTCGAGATTGACTACGACGCCCGTGGATTTTAAAGTATTAATGCTACACGCCTTCTCTCGAGGACGAACATATCTGCGTGGCCTCTCAGATATTTATACCGAGTGTCCAATTCCAGGCAATCATGCTACGTGTCTGCTTGCAACTTTAATACTATCCGCACTCTCCTGAATATTTTTGCCGCGTCTCGACTCGAAAGAATTAACGTTCCATGAAAAATGCAAAATATCTTATGGTACGTGGCCCAGTCGAGGGAGTTTACGTTCCACGAGAACTTCAAAATGTTTACGATGCACGAACGTCTAAGTGTATGTATTAACGTTGTGTGGACACATCAAATTATTTCTACTGTGGTGTATACTTAAGGTGTTTAACGCTTCGTGAACGTTCGGGAATACTTACGTTATCTGCCCGCTTTAGAATAGCAAACCGGGTTTATGGAGTTTAGAGCGTTCGGGTAACGGACCACTGAATTTTGTTGATAATACAATATTTGATACAATAAAAATAAATAAGAATGAATAAGAATGAATAAGAATGAATAAGAATGAATAAGAATGAATAAGAATGGATAAGAATGAATAGAAATTAACATAAATATGAGCACAAGTAACAAGAAATAAATGAAATATTATTTAACAAGAAGGAACAAAGTAACAATGAATAAAAATTAACATAAGCAAATAATGACAAACACGATTTAAATAAACTTAAGAAACTAGTAATAGATAAGATCCACATACAGGAATAAAACTGTTAAAGACAAGGATGACAAAAAACGAATGAATGACACAAATTAACTAAAATCAACAAAATAGTAGTGAACAAATATTAACAAAAATTAACGAAATAGTGACGAACAAAAATTAATGATCACAATCTGAAATCTAAAAATTAGTGATCACTACAAATTAACAAGATTTAAACAACATATTAGAGAAGCAATGATGGAGAATACAAAAATCAATAAAACAATGCAAAAAAGCAGTAATGTAAAAAAATGAACAAGAAGCAACAAAGCAGTAATTTATCAAAATGAATATGGATCAAGAATTAATAAGGTAAATCAAACGCAAAAACTAACAATGAACAAAAACTCGTACAAGTAAACAAAATTGGGAAAAATTAATAAGATACAAAATTGTAAATAAAAGAATGATGAAAAATGAACAAATGTAAACAAAGCAGCAACGAACGAATATTGATAGAAGTTAGCAAACTAATTACAATCAAAGAACTACTAATGGAGGGAAAGAGCGACCCAAAATAGAAGATACTGGACAAAAATGTACAAAATCCGCAAACATGTGCACCGTGGTCTCCCGATTTACCCAAATTTTTCCACATCCCCTTTAATTAGTGGCGGAGTAGGACCACGGACCCATTTCCGCAGTTCCTCCGTACCGTGAATTCCCCATTAGGAGCGCAGCGATCCACTTTAACCAGTGGGAGCGGGTCGTGTCGCGTCACGCGGCCAGTGGTACGAGAGTTCTGCTACTTGTTGCACTCTGGAACCGTGTCGAAATTCGATCGCGCGCACCGGCACGGCCTAGTGGCACGTGACCCGCTGAAAGGCGATCAAATATCATCGCTGACCCAGTGCGACCCGGACAGTTGTCCCTACCTTATCTTCTTGCTTTTTTCAATAACACGCCACTCTGTTTTTGTTTTTTTTTCCTCGCTCGATCGGAATCCGTGTTGACGAATTAAAAGAAAAAAACAACAAAAAGGCTCCCGATGAAATTCGACATACTTCGGACTCGTATTCTCGAGCGTTCGCAAACATTCACGTGTCAGGTCAATTGCAATTTTTCCAGCTGTTGGTGCTCAATTGTTGATGAATTGCGTACTTCGACCTTATTAACGATGACTCGTGTTTCATTTATGCAGCACTTTTTACCATAGAGCAGATATTGCAATTGTTGCGTCTCCGGATTAAAAACGTATAAAGAAAGGATATAGATATAGATATAGATAAACATGTAAGATTCGTGGAGTGGCACTAAAGTATAATAAATATTTTTCAACCGATGCTTCAGCAGATTTAAAAAAGTAGCGAATTTCTTTATTTAAAAAATTATAATACCTTAATACTTTTCGATTTTAAACTGTGAAGTTTTTTAAGACATAAATTTTAAAGAAATAAAATGTTAAACAGCAGAGGGTAAATATTTGACGAAATTTTCCAAAATTTCATCTTCATACACATTCTCCGCGTTAACGATAACAATAGTACGATCACTTTTTGTACGAGATCATTCGACAGGCTCTGCCGGGCAGGATGATGTGGATTAACGCATTGTTAAGCGTTCCCAAATTTGTACAATTAATTATCAAAGCGATGAATACATCGAGCCACGGGCAACAACAATAACAATCTAAAATTCATTTCACAAGACGGTATATCGGATTAAAATTTCATTACTCCTTGCGCGGAAATTTCCTAGAGACCTTGCTGATTAAAATCACTAATTGATGAATGATTGTCTCGGAATAAAATTTATTTCACACGCTGCGATATCGGATGAGAAACTCGTCCCACCGACAGAATTATTTTACACCGAGGAGAACGGTGTAATTTAATTAAGTGCACTTCGACGTGTTTAAATATTTATCAAAGGGGAGAAGATATCGAAGGACGCAAGAACCATCGCGAACGATTTCAAATTCATTTAGCATACTGGAACATCGGATTAAAAATGCATTGTTCCTTGAATGGAAATTTTGTGCGGACGTTGCCGAGTAGAATGACGTCGATTAACGCCGCATTAACTGTACTTTATTCTATTTGACGAAAGATCTAAAATTCATTCGGCAAACTGGAATATCAGATTCAAATTTAATCGTTGCTCGTATTATGTGGAGTATCGTCCTATCTAACGTACATTAACCTGTTCTAGTAATTACTATATTATATTACATCATATTATATTACATTATATATTATAGCGTAGTACAAGCTATGTTATATTATATTATATTGTATTATATAATGTTATAAGCTATAATAGAATATAAGGTTGCACATTGATTAAAGAGTTATTTCCAACAACAAATAACTTTTTCTGGAATAAAATTGTATTCGTTATTCGACCAAGCTATGATGCACTGTGACGGAGCTAGTTACTGCAGGCGATACCATCAAAGATGGCGGATCTCGTTCCATCCACGATGAAAGAAGATACGCAAAGGGACTCGGCGAAATAGGCTTTCTCGTTTCGTCTTTCCTCGGCGATTTTTCTACACAGTTAAAGGATTCTACGGTGCAGGCCGGCGCGACACGTACGGTGAATCATTTTCCATAAATTTCCCGTTTCTCTCGTCGCTCGATCGCTCCTAATTCGAAGAAAAGCCAGCGGCGATTCCAGCTCGACACGAGAACGGACCGTGGCGCTTCGGATAATATTTCACTTGTCCCGACGTTTCTTGCGTCCTCCCGTCGGCGGTTTCCGCCTCGAGGGAACGGGACCGTCGCCGGGACAGACTCGTAAACATAATGTCCGTGGTCGAACGATTTTTCTACGGATCGAGCCGGAATTTATCCACGGTCAACGATCACCGGCCAGTTTCTCTCGTTAGTCGCGGCGACACATGCTGTTCGAACCAGAAGACGAGGGTCTGTTGGATTTATGAAAAAAAGGGCAGCTAATACCATGTCCTTTAGTAAATTACGTATACCATACTGCGTTGATTGTAAATTTAATAAAATATATTGAACTCCATAAGCTACTGCTTTAATCAAGTATACTAAACTGTATCAACTGTAAGTTTAATGAATTGTATTATTATGTTCATTAACTATAACTTTACTGAACTGTAGTTAGAATTAGGATTTTTTTAATATAATTTTATAAAGTTTTCAACGATGTAGTTTATTTAACTATGTTAACGATAAGTTGTAATTGATATATATATATATATATTATTGTATTAAGTATATAATTATTATATACTTGATACAATATACTACAATTATTATATAATTATATTGTGGTATTGGGAATATTTCGGCGCCCGATAGATTTTAACACGTTGAGTGCCACGTCAGTCATCGGTGACTGACACTGAATTCTCCATTCAGGCCGCGTCAATCGCCGGTGATTGACAGTGTGAAATATAATATAAAACTAAAAAATTTACATTGTTTTAAGTTGTTACCTAAAATTTATTTAAAGTCCTCTTAATTGTTATTTAATACTGGATTCTATTACTAATGTATTTTTTCAGAAAATTTTAATGGATTTAATGCATCGAGTAAATTCTAATTTGCAAGTAGTGCGCTTCGCATTGGAGCACCACGATACCAGCGTGCGTGGCCTGGCGGGGATTTCCTTATACAATCGTGTGGCGCTCAACGTGTTAAGAGAAGGTTTAAGGACATTAGTGTAGCAAAGTTGTATAAGTCGTGTACAAAATTGTAATAAGTCGTACGAAGCTGAAAGTTGTATTTATAAGCTGTAGTGATAGATTAAGTTGTTAAACCGCGCAACTATCGTACAATATAGTCTCAATTTCTATTTAATCCAAACTTGTAGTAATAAATAATTAAGTATATTGTTACTACAATATATTGTTGTAATTTCAATTTTTGCGAGCTCCGTTTACAAGAGTTATTAGTGAAGCACACATGTAACTATAAAATAACTATTTAATATAAACATTTAAAGAAAGAAGTACAGCACGATTAAGACACGTTTCCGCATCACATGGCCAAATATTCGCAACAGACTCAATAAAAGAACATAACACATAATCGTACCCATCGCGTGCATTGACCAAATACGATCGTGAATTGACCAAATATGATCGCGCATTGATTCTCCAGGCATACATTTCGCACATATATCAATATTAATAGTTAGTACTGTATCAATATTAATTACCACAATTATTGAAAAATATTAAGTACAAGCCTATGACATATACTCTATATGTTATATATATTTTATATATTAATGGTAAATTAATTATAACTTTATTTTATGATTCAATGGCCCTTTCGATATGTGGACCTTTCGGAGTTCACCTCTCGTCCATTTCTCGTCGATGAATAAAAGACCGAGTCGGCCAGGAGTGAATACAATTTCGTACGAATCCTCGGGGCATGAAACACCGCTCCCTTATTTTCCTCTGTACCTTTTTTTCGTTTGAAACGGCGACTTCCATACGGGCAGAGACTCGTCGCGAGTTATGGCCCCTTGAGATCGACATTTTTTTTCGAGCACATGATCCCCATCTTTGCCCAATGAAAAAGATCTTCGGAGAGATCAGAATTGACAAAGGTATCTATTGTGCAGAGAAATATTTTTTTTCATATGTGTCAACTTTTTATTCGACCAATCAGTTTTTTTAATTGTTTCTCTTGGATTCTCGACAGGTTAATTATATTGAACATTGTTTTTATAGAAAATCGTGTCACTCTGTTGGTAGAGATCGTTCGAGAATGTATGATGCTTGGCATTGCTCCATGAATGTGCGACTGTGGGGTCAATTTTGATCCAGTCATGATCGCTTTGATTAAACTTCGATCTTTCGAGTAAATTAATGCAATTTTGAAAGGAAAGCTAGGTTTCTTCGAGGTTGAGAATATTTCCTGATTAAACTATAACGATTATGCGAACGACACTGAAGCGAAATGATACTGCAGTTTCACCTGAGTAAAATGGTATAAGTTTTTGTAACATCATGATTTTCTAAAAATATTTAAAACATATATGTAGCGAGTATGACGTCTTAAAGAAATCATTTTTCAACTTGATTTGACAACTGTCTCAGGTTAATTTTCACTAAGCAATTTCAATGCTTTCTTATGGAATAAAAAACAATTTTCAAGATCCCTAAGATCCTTCACATTTTCTTTTATTTTCTACCAAGTTGCAAGGCAACGTTAGTAACACTTGTTCATATACATTTATTATTATTAATGTTTATGTAAAATATAAGATGACATTTACATGAACACGTGTAATTTTATTAACAATATTGCTGTATTTATTTCAACATTCTGCAGACTCGTTATAATATATTTGATAACAATATTGCAAACACTTGTCAATGTTTAAACAACATACAAAGAGAACTTGGCATGTTGAACGCGTCAATTTTCCTAGTCACCTTTAACCACTAATTAACCCAAGTTCAAACCCAGACCAAATCCGATTCTAGGCCACAGTTACAGTCAGTTTAACCCTCTTAGCACCGAACAACGATATATCGTTGTTGGCTATTATTGACAAGATAGTTTTCTTAATATTTTTATTAAACAACAACTTCATTTCGTATTTCTTCTCCCTTTTTGAATTTGTTATTTATCAGACTTCTCAAAATTCTTGCGATTTCTTTCCGAAACTTTATCAAACTTCGTCAAACGAGTTTTAAACATTTCGCTCAGATGCAGACTCTTTTGGTCGGTACTAAGAGGGTTAAACGTGACTCCCTCGGATTGAATTAAAGCTGCTCCCAAACTGGAACTTCATCATAGTTTGATTCGATTCGATCGCAACTGTATCTAACTCGGTTTTAATCGAAGCCTCGCTGAGCCGGCTCAGTGACGATTAGTTCGGTGTTTCTAATCACAGTAACGATAAGTGACACGACCAAAATTGAATACAAAATAACATACAGTTCAACAGATTACAATGTAAATAATGTTTACTTATAAGTAAATCAAGATTTATTCTACAAATTTACATATTCATGCAGAGTTTAATGAAAATTGAAATTAGGTTAAAACTTGTTTTACAGCCGAAGAGATATATTGCACCAGAATTAAACAATAATACTGTTGCAGGATCTCAATATAATCTGTAAACAAAGACTCACCCTAACCCCAGTATCGATCGCGTGGAATTAATCGCAGCGGACCAATATTTTGCGGAAAGAGATCCGCAATTTAATCGTCAGTCGCGCCTCCTTCAGCATTTCCCCGTTAATTCTGATCCGTACTTAACAATAGCTCGGCGAGGCGGCACGGTTCGAGGAAAGGTCGTTTCCCCAGTTCCTCTCAATACCTACCAAGAAATAAATCGCAGGCCTCGACACCTTCGGTCGCTAAAATCCGCAACTACGGCACGCACGTACGACGAATCTGCGCCGCGTCGTGCCGCGTGCGAACGTGTACGGAATAAACATGTGCATACAGAAGTTGGCCGTTGGCCATATTTCCAAGCAATATATAACAGTTTAACGTGTAAATGCTGGCAGCCGCCTGCTACTTTCGACTGTCGCAACATTCTGTATATGTACCGCGCGTCGTGTCAACGCGACCGTTTTCGACGCGGACCATGGCTGTCTATTTGCTGAAAAAACTGGCCAAAATTCATAACCTCGTACCATTTTTATGGTAATCGTTACTTTTATGCTTCTCGGGTTGCTGCGTTCGAACATGTCGGATATAGACTCCCGATTTTACCAGAACAATTTTAATGGACCGAATGCGAAACAACGGGAATGTTTTTCAAAAATTTGCAAATATTATTTTGTTGCTGTCGGTGTGGGACAAAATTTTGTATTCGAATCACAGATAAGAAATAAAGACAAACGAACAATATTTCATTGGACGCTATCGAATAACAATATTGATCTATGTTAAATTTTGTGCGAATAAGATTTTACTCGAACGATGTATCCGAATAATTTATTCGAATAAATAGACAGAATCATTTATGACGAATACTGTAGAATTGTTATTTGAAGAAAATATCATTAAATGCATTAAAGGTATTTAGGAACGAAATTAATGAAAATAACTTTCTTTTTGCACATGTTATAGTTGTGAAATGTACAATGTTCAAAATGGAAGATCGGACGCCATTGATATAAGCATCGCTCTCATTTTATTTTGTTGTGAAAATTAATAATTTCCTGCTATTTGGCTATAGCTGTGCAGATTATTAAATTGGATAAGGCGATTTTAATTCTGAACAATATTTCCTCGATTTTGTTTTCAAAGTTAAACGATTGTACTTGAAGGTATTTCTTTCAGCAGCGCATAATAAGTTCATGTTGTATTATTCTTGCATCGTTTGTATATAAAATTAAATTTATTTGTTCTTGCAATACTTGTATTTTTAGCAATTCTTTAAATATAAGCATGTTTGATAATGTCGAAACTATTTTGATAAATGATACTGCAATTTTTAGAGGTTAGAGTTATTATACTACTGCGTAACAGAAATACGATTATAAATAATATATTAGCAAGCAGCGTAATCAATTATGAATACTTGTTTAAATGAAGAACGCCATTTTATGGAAATATATGCAGTCAAAATAATTTGAAAAATTGCATTTTGGCCATCTCCTTAAGGGTAGGTACTACATTGCGGCGCGTCTTCGCGAACATAAATCTCGATCCGCCGGCGTCTGTATTATTTGTGTCTGTCGAAAGTCGATGATGCAACGGTGGTAGACAGGATATAACTGCGGTGCTCGATAATGCTAAATCTTGAATATTATTGTGCATTCGAGCTAGAACTGTGCAGGAAACGCACGAAGTTCACGATGAAGTTTATAGAGATTACTACGCGCGTATCTGCGAAATGCCGGGTGTTAGAGGAAAGTCGAACAGGAAAATATTTTACGACTTTTTGCGGGCGGTGTGCCTGTGTACGTGAATTTTTAAAAGTTGCTACAGCTCTGGGGAAATGAGAGATTGTGGTCGCACAGACATATTTTGAACAATTTACCGGTGAATGGAGAATTGGAACGGCTTTGGATCGGATCGGAGATGTTTTTCGCGAATGAATTTGTTCATGGGGTTAGAAGATTGGAGCTGCCTCTTTCGAAACGGTTGGCAATACTTGATGTACGATTTCTGTATAGTTCTCTTATCGATCCTCAAACGAAAGGTGCGCCGCCAACTGCACAGCAAAATAAGTTGCTCCGTTGGGACCTGTTCCTCTCCTCTGTTCCATAAAATAATCCAATAAAATCCTGTACCTATATTTTAGGAGTCGTTGCAAAGGGGAAGCTTCGATCTTCACATCCGCAGCACGTTCATTGCAGAGAAAAATGTCTTAACGCCTCCATATACGTTTCAATATACTATATTACCTTAGAATGACGTACGTTCGTTTCTTCACTCGACAAATAGCGCAGTTTAATCGCAGAAACAAATAACTTCCAACATTGGACTCCGACTTTTAATAATGGAATATGAAAGTCGATATTGGACGCTTTGAAACGAGTATAGGATTTTCCACCATTTTCTCTCGGCATGATATGACCGTTTGAAATCACCGGAAGTGGAGCCATCAATGGTACGGTAACGTTCTACGAAGGCTCTTTTTCGTTCCACAAAACAGCCAAAATAAATCACACACTGAACCTTTTAGACCACTTGTTTTGAAGAGGAAGCTTTAGTCTTCAAAGCAAAATTACGTTCATTTAGAAAAAGCAATTTTCAACGTTTACACGCACGATTTACTACATCGCGTTGCTTAAGGGAAACGTATACTCTGTTTCTCATCAGCCGTTACGTGTAGAAATATGGTCCAAGAAAACGGCCAACGGGGATTGAAAGTAGAAGGTTCCAGCTTTAAAACGAGTCTACGATGATCGCCGTACGATTTCTCCTCACGAAGTTATGACCTTTTAAACGTCGCCGGAAGTGGCGCCGCCGAAAGCACAGTAACGCTAGTTGCTCTACAAGAGCTCGTTCCTCTTCTACGTTCCACAAAACAGCCAAAATAAATCATGCGCTCAAGCTTTTAGTACTCATTTTGAAGAGCAAGCTTCAGTCTTCAAAGCAAAACTAACGTTCATTTAGAGAAAACAATTTTCAACTTTTCTACACACGATTTAACTACATCGCGTTGGCTATGGGAAACGTATACTCAGTTTCTCATCCGCCATAAAGTGTAAAGATATGGTCCAAGAAAACGGCCAACGGGGATCGAAGTTACAAGATTCCAACTTTAAAACGAGTCTACGGTGATCGCCGTACGAATTCTCTTCACAAAATTATGACCGCTTGAAAGTCGCCAGAAGTGGCGTTACCGAAAGTTAGTTGCTCCACAGGAGCTCGTGCCGATTCTTCGTTCGACGAAACAGTCCCAAATGAATCATACTCTAAAGTTTTTGAGCTTATTTTAAAGAGGAAGCTTCAATCTTGCAATTCATGTCACATTCGTCCCGAAAAATTATGTTATAGTATATAATTATATCAGGTAGTGTATCTCGAAACTACAATGGCCGGAGACCCGTTTTCTATGGAAAAGATTAAATTTTTGAAATTACGCGTTAATGTAGAAATTGTTACATGTACCAATTAATTATCCATTTATCCGTTAATTCGCCATTTTTTGTTAATGACATGTTTTCAACAAACTTTCTACTGGTTATTCTTCTACAAATTTCGCTGCAAATAATTTTCAAGGGAGTTCTTTTTTATCAGAAATCGAGGACATCTCGACTTTAAAAGCGTTGTTATGTATTTTTGTCTAGATCCTATTCCAGCCTATGCAATCACGATTTCAGCAAATCACTATTTTCTATCCTTAAATGTTGAAGCAACGATTAAATTACTTTGGCCAGAAAAACAGAATTCCAGACCACTCGAGCTCTGTCGTTCGATCCTCGTTATCGGTGTTCCACGGTCATTTATTATACTGTCATTAAGTAATGGGATAGCTTGCAGATAAATGTGCAGAGTGTTCCAAAATATATAGGGTGTCCCATAATATACAATCTGTCCAAAAATATACAGGGATAACTTCAAATTTTTGAGATGACGCTAAAATCATTTTAGCCGGTATAAAAACAGGATTTTAGCCTACTGTACGGCGAGTTGAAGCTTCATTTGCACCGGTCGAGATCTAATCGCGGATGGATCGATCTATCATCGTTGGACAAACGAACGACGATAAACGGGCAGCGGATGTCGCGTCTGGCTCGTTAGTCCGCGGAGGAGTACGCGAATATTACGCCGCTCGTAAACGCGGCGCGCATATTGCACGCGCGCTCGTAAACCGGTTTAACGCGGCCCGGTTTCCGCCGTGCGCCGTTACATCAAAGAAACTCATTAATGCTACGACTTCGCTGCGAATTCCACGCGGAACATCGTCAACAGACTCCGGCGGACAGAGACAGAGACAATAAGACGCGCGGCGGAGATCTTCGCTGTTTGGATCGGTTCGCCGGAACCGGCGTTCTCAGACGGGTTGAATCTATCCGTTTCGAGGATAAAGCGCTCTCCAGCCGCGCTATGATCTCTGCAGAATTTCGCCGTCTCCCGTTATCCGCCCTTCGCCGAGGATTAGGTGACAACGATCCTCCTCCGGCGAGAAATGCCGGAAACAGCCGCTCGGTATCGACCCCATTCCATGCTCTCTAACTTCCTCTGTAATTACTCGAAATGGCTGATCCTTTTTCCACCGGAAAATAGGGACTCTGTGTTTTCGAGCGGCGCGAGAAAGAATGTCGTAGCTGGTTGCGGTTTAATTTACAGGGGACAGTTATCAGCATTGTTATTACAAAACGGTATTTTGAAATATTGTTATTTTTTTGGGATGTATCTTAACATTATTGCTTACAACACAGTGACATACACGCATATTTTGTTTCCATGCATCGATATTGTAATACTTTGTTCGCACTGCATGAGCTGCTAAGTACTGGAACGAGTTATAAATAACATTTGTTTTCTTTATTCAACATTTATTTGTTCTCTTTTTTTTATTCTCAAACCCTTATCAGTTTAGTTGAAGGAAAAAGTCGTCTGTCGAAAGGACTCGCAGGAGGTACATGCGAACACTAGATTCTACCCAGCTGCATCGGAAGTTATTTATGACTCGACCTAATATTGATACTTTTCCTACCGCGTGGCTGTAACATTTATATTTGTTGTATTCATGTATTTCTATATTAAAATTAATAGATTTGATTATTAATCTATAATTATTCGCATCAACGCAGGTAGTATCCTTTAACTGGGACACCCTATATATTTACGAAGATATTTAAAAAACATCATATTTACATATTTCTATCGTGGAAATAGTAAAAAATAAAGATATAAAAATACGATCATTTGTTAAGTTTTCGTTCAGACATCAGTAACAATGTGAATGTTACTTCGAGTCTGCGATTACGTCACACGAAGTTCCAGAAGTTTGAAATTCGCCAATCTTCCGTTCGAAATGTATGGCTCGGGTATCGTTGCATGAAGCACCAAGTGCGTATCGTGCGACCACCCTCTATATGTCCAGATCACGAGGTCACCGTTGGTGGCTCGACAGAGTCAGCGCCGCGAGAACCAGCAGGGTTTTCAAGAGCAGCGAATTCCAGGCAGTTTGGCACGCGTTCGCGTTTACAGATAGCCCGCGCAATTGTCCGCGCGTCGTGTAATAATTTCCGGGATGGTAACCGTCACAACTATGGCAACTTGTTACGCTAATGGGCTACGTACACGTCACATATGCGGTCTCATTACCACCCTGATCGTCAGCCGAGGCCCTCTGTTTGCCTCCTTCCCGCCGGCATTATACCCGGTTTCCAAAGTGTATCGCAGTTCGCTTACTTGTTGACCTAAATCGTCCGACTTCGGACCACCACAAGACACGTCGTACTACGGCCCGCAGTAGTTCGGGCAAGGGAAACACTAATTTCCTCAATTGTCGGATCAATAGGCTTCTTTCTACACTGTTCTATATTACAAAACAATTGTAATATGAATTTTATATACTATGTAGGCAAGGGAAGCATTAATTTCGTGAATTGTCAAATAAATAGATTTCTTTCTACACTGTTCTATTTTGCAATACCATTGTAATACAAATTTTGTATACTATATAGCTAGGAGATGCAATAATTTCCTGTATTATCGTATAAATAGGTCTCTTTCTCTTGAAGATGTTCCTTAACGTTATCTAGTAATAAGGACGCGCCATGATTCCCCTCCGCTTAGGCGTCTAGCCTTTCGTTTGTCCTTCCTCTTCTGTTCTTTGTGTTCACCTTCGTCTCCGCCATGTTCACGATTATAATATTCTGAATGTTCTTATAATAAATAATTAAATATATATACATAAATCTAGAAAAATAACAACACTTTCTACACTGTTCTATATTACTGTACGATTGTAACAAAAATATTACATATACATATAAGACTATTTTAATACATAAGTCACGAAACATAAAAGTAATGATCATCTGATGAAGATGCTCCACGTTTATGCATTTTTCTTTGACGCCTAAACGCCTTACGTCCTAAACTAGGTGTCTTTAAGACGTCTTATTGCAGATGTTAAGCCTTTACACCCGAGGCCACTTTAAGCATAAATCCAAAATAGCTATTTTGACCAGCTACATTTCCATTTTATATGACTTAGTATAATTTATGAAAATGAAATCTTACTTATAGAACAATTATACTTCTAAGTCTTGCAAATAGAAAAGTCTTGAATAACGACAAAATTATTTTGAAAATGACATAACAATTTTCATTGGTGCTTCAGAGGCGCCTCTGGAGTGCAAAGGGTTAAGAGAACGTCCAATTTGGGACGTCGTTAAGATATCTTAAAGACGTTCCATAAGACACGTCCTTGTGTTATCTGGGTTTATATTCGAATTTATAGAAAATCGAATAGTGAATCAACACTATCGTTAAGATATCTTAAAAACGTCCTATAAATGGCGTCCTTGTGCTATCTGGGTTCATATTCGAATTTATAGAAAACCAATTAACACTTTCGTTGGAAATATAGTTTTTACACGGATCATCCGAAACGTTTGAAAAACCATAATTTGTATTGAAATTGGATAGGAAACATCCACGAGTAAAAACACATATAATTAAAAGCAACAAGAAGCTGTGCTCGTAATTCACGCGTTACTGTTAATAACAATCTATGCTTCCATATTAAAAAAGTTCTACAATAAACGTTTTCAAGCATTCCTTTATAAGACTTGTTAAAGTTCAAGTTGTTGGAAACTTAATATTCTTCCCAAAAGCTAAGCCCAGAGACTAAAAAGCACTTCTGGCGCGCATGAACAGTTGAAACGTTAAATGCTTGCACACATAAAAGCGTGACAAAAGCTTGCATTTTAATGTCAGTTTTGATCTTAGTTACATATATTTTTTAAGAAGCCGCAAATAAATATGAGAAAATTTTATTCAAATATGAAAGTTGAAAAATGATATCTTTGCCAGAAATTATTGTTTTCAAAATTGTCCTCTCTCTCTCTCTCTCTCTCTCTCTCTCTCTGTTTCTCTCTCTCTCTCTCTCTCTCTCTCTCTCTCTCTCTGCTTCTCTCTGTGTCTGCCTCTGTCTCCGAATGCAGAGAGCAAACACATCGCGGTACTTGTCGAAACCAATTCCAACGGAAGCGGAACACGCGTGGCTCGGATCGGGCAGGTGTAATTCTAGTTTAATTCACACGAGTCCAACCCAGATGCGATGAATTATGCCTGGGCAGCGAGTTTGGTTAACTTCGGACCGTTCGTTGGCAGTGGAACCATGGAGTCCGGTGCCAACTAGTTTATCCCCGGAATTTCGTGTCACAAAGTCAACGTCCACGTGGACAAAAAGAATTGCTTCCAATTAGAGCGATTGTAATGAGAGCGCGATGGGTTTTTTTTTCTTTTCTCAGATCGTAAATTAACTGTTTACCGAACGAGAGATGCGCGTGCGCGCGCACCGAGAATTTTTCATTCCCGGTTCCGCGGACTATATGCATAATGCATACACGCAAATATTTTTCAGGATCCGCTGCAAAAACTTGTTACATATTCAGTGTGTACGTGTGCGTGTGCGCGGTGTGTGCTTACGGCATTTAGCCGGCGAAATTCGCGCGCGACCGGAGAAACAACCCGGCCAATATATTTAACGAGTTGTTTCGAAATTTGGCAAGGGTTTTTCGAAAAAGCTGCGGATTTAAGGATCGCGCGCCGTGTTCCATTTACGACGGTCGACAACGGCTCTGTATGGATTTTAATGACGACCGACGGTTTTATTGGTGCAGCTCGAACGGTTGTAGTAAACAATTCTGGGATTTTAATTAAAACGGTTCGGTGATCGGACTTATTGACAGCCGACGAATTACTGGTTTCATTAATTTTCTCCTCGGCGAGTGAACGGGTATTAAAAATAAACATCCGTCGCGGTGGTGGGGATTGGTGAACGTTGCTAGCACGCTTGCGCTCCGGTTTTTAATATTTGACCATTGATGGAGACACGTTTAATCCTTATGGGTTAACGAGATTTGTGTATGACAATATCCCGGCTAGTTCTGCTGATTCTTCTTTTTGGAAATGGTACGCGAAGGGCTTTGGATTTTATTTGTCGGAGATGGAAGCGTACTATTCTTTTTGCAACGGAGGAAATGACAATTTTAGCACTATACCGTCCGGCGTCACCACAATGGTATAACGCGCATGATACCGCCCAATATGGCGTGGTGTTCTGTTTTTTTTTTTTTTAAATAACAATAAGTTGCACACGTCAGCAAGTTTTTCGTTTGCCTGTGCCCTTTCATCATGGCAGACGAAAGAGAATATACGATTATTCACGTTGAATGCGCGAACAACTTGCCTGATGTTCCAATCGACTTTGTCGTATGTGTATCGCGGAGGAGTCCAGCGTGAACACCTCCGTAACTAATACTCCGCGATATAAACTATCTATCGGTTTGTAAAGCCGATTGCGCTGTGCGACGGAATAGATTAGTCCCGCTGTCCGTCTAATTAAAGATGAACAGCTGTTTTCCTTTTTTGCGTATAAAATGTATCGCTACAGTGACACGAAGTCGAAATGCAGGAATGTAATAGTTGATCGTTGTGTTGCGTGTCCGGACCTTGAAAACTGAACTTGAAGTACTATATAAATATAGACTAAGTTCGATGGTCTAAGGTGGAAACTCGATGTATTTGACCCGACTCTGGCTGGATGAGAGACGATGTTAAATATACGGTCATTTATCGCTATACGAGCGATTATGTGACCATCAGGAATACTTGCTGTCGCTATACGAGCGATGAAGAATACTTGTTACGAATAATACAGCGGAAAATAGAATACTTGCGGAAATCAGAATATTAGTTACGAATAATACGGCGGAGAATCAAGAATACTTGTTGCGAATAATACGGCGGAGAATCGAATACTTGTTACTATCTACTTGTTGTAATCCACGTATGTAATCCACTTATATAGAACGGCACAGATTACACTAACTGTCACTTTCACTTTCACTTTCACTGCACTATTATCCAACACTGATCACGAATTATTCAACAATTAACACTTGTCCGAAGTTTCCAGCGATATTTTGTGGCCCTGAAAATGGCCGATAAATTTAAATTCGGTGCCCGAAATGTCTACTCCATTGAGACACCATCTCGCCCGGAAGGTACTTGCCTTCTTGCAATTTCCTTGCTGTAGCACATCAAGTGCAACACCAAATTTGACTGTTCTGCGCGTGACTTAGTCCGATTTGTTCAACGATCTCGAACGAAATGACCTTGACTGACCTGAACGCACGAAGATGTTCACACAGCTTCGACGCTCCGCTTCAATTGTTTCGAAATTGATTTCGCCATGGCGAAATCAATTTCGAAACAATTGAAGCGGAGCGTCGAAGCTGTGTGAACATCTTCGTGCGTTCAGGTCAGTCAAGGTCATTTCGTTCGAGATCGTTGAACAACTCGGCCTAAGTCACGCGCAAGAACGTCAAATTTGGTGTTGCACTTGATGTGCTACAGCAAGGAAATTGCAAGAAGGCAAGTACCTTCCGGGCGAGATGGTGTCTCAATGGAGTAGACATTTCGGGCACCGAATTTAAATTTATCGGCCATTTTCAGGGCCACAAAATATCGCTGGAAACTTCGGACAAGTGTTAATTGTTGAATAATTCGTGATCAGTGTTGGATAATAGTGCAGTGAAAGTGAAAGTGAAAGTGACAGTTAGTGTAATCTGTGCCGTTCCACATACGTGGATTACTACATTTACAACTGAATTGGTAAGTTTTTTATTAATAATATTTGTGAAATTCATGAAATTCTTATTTGATGATCGAACGCGGCTCAGAGGCGATACGTGACCGTGGCTCCTGTCACCGAGTCGTCCCTGAGTCGTCCCTGCTCGCGTGCGCAGCAGCGCGAAAACTCGTCGGTGCGTAGCCAACTTTAATTGTTAATAACTCGTTAACAAAGCCGCGGATTGCATTTCGGTAAAGGAAATGGTTACTTGAAATGGCCTCAGGTATCCCCCATTTCCCGGAGTGCACATAATTGTGAAACACCCTGCATATAAATAAGTAAACGTGTTGATTTGGACGCTTGTTCCTTTTCATGCACTTATTAAATTCGCCTATTCCACAATAAATCCTGACATAATTGTATTGTATCGGATGCAAATTTGAATTTTATACTGCAATGCGGAAGTACGTTTAAGGTATTAATCATGGCATTAACGAACTGTTATGGTATGTTTGATGTCTGACCATGCACAGCTTTCTACTACTGATTTTACAGAAATTCTTTTTTAAAATTGAATACGAATACGTTTGATAGAAATTTCATTCTAGTATATCACTATATCAGTGCGTTTTTCATGGAAATTGCAGTGGTATTAAGTATGCGTTATGTTGAAAGGTTTTGAATTAAAACTTTAATACACCTTATGTTTAATTCAATTTAATACTTCAGAACATTCGCGTATCCAGTAGAATAAGTGATGTATAGCAGAACCACATATACAGAGAAAAATATATACAGTGTTAGTGGTAGTCCGCGGTGGCAACCTCACGGTCCGGTTTCTGGTTTAGAACTGAAAAATCCGTGGGCCTTCGTCGTCAACGGCTCACCCTCATAAAGGGCCATGAAACAGTTCGCTGGGTCTGTTTTCCATCGGTAGTCATCGTTGAAATTCCAACATGTTAGGGTAATTATGATCAGACCACATGATGCTTTTTATAATATTAGTTCTATAGAATTTCGCTTTGGATTTAATTGAATCGCGTTTAATAAAAATTTAAAATATTATACACTACAGTCTGCGTACGTTTAAAATTGAAATTTTTATGGAATCATTTCATTGTTAGAGTGAATATATTTTCTGACTACATGCGGCTTCATGTTACTGTCTTTTTTCAATTACTTTTGGAAGTTAATTCAGACTCGCTTCACAACTGTTTGACGTTGATACTATACGGTTGAAGTTTTAAATAACTAACTATACATTTTAATTCTGTTACAAGGCTGCAACGGAAAGTTTAGTATCTAACAATTAAACTGTCGTATACTACTGATTGTATACTATTCTATTCAACTATGTTGTTCTCAAACGAATTCAATAACAACTTTTATTCAGCAACCAGAATATACAAGCGCGCTTCTATTAAGAACTTTAACCACATTCTGAAATTACCATAAACAATCTACAAGTCTGACCGTTGTCGAACTGTAATACACAATTGAACCAATACCTTCCAAAGTTCAATGAAAACGTGCTTAATGAAAATTCATAACGTAAAAGCTTAATTATTCTACACATTTTACTAATTTCAGGAACTTTCCAACAAATACGCGGCTTGACAATAAACTTTTATACTACTAAATTCCTCTCCAATTCAAACAAGATCGCGTTCGCTGAACGTATTACTGTTTTTAGCATATTCAAATAATAAACTTTAGTGTCTGATAAAAGATCGGTGTCCAATCCATCGTTGTCTTATACTACTAATTTTATTTTCTTTCAACCTCAAAAAAAATTAGTTTAAAAAAAAATACTGTATAAAAAATACTGTATAAAAAATACTGTATGTAAATATGTTGCTTTATACTACTGAATCTTTATCATTTTTACTGGAAGCAAAAAATATCATGGTCGTTCGAAATATAACAATTTTAAAACTTATTTAGTGTTGCTATAAAGGCAATAGAAGCATTTCAATGTCTGACCCTTTGTTGTCACATACCACTGATTTCATACAATTTCCTTGCAAGCATATGAAGCGTATGCTTAATGGAAGTGTCAGTTTCACATCACCCGATAAAAGCAGGCATAATTTACAGATTTCAACTGTCTGATTATTAACTGGCTCGTATCATTAATACCAGGTAACTCTCTGCAAAATTTCATGGTAAAGCTGCTTAACAAAACTGTCGGTTCGATTACGTGTAATAAAATCGGATTGAAATTTACAATTTAAGGTTTTCTAGAAAGTTGCTAGAAATGCAGTATTTGACTATAAACTGTATTATACCACTGATATTATACAATTCTCTTAAAAATTGAAAGAAAACATACATAACAAAATAAAAACAAGTTTGCCATCACCCAATAAAATCAATTTAGATTCAAGAATTTTGGATTAATACAATATTAAAGCACTAACAATATTTCAACGTCTGATCATTCTTGTCATACATCACTAATTTCAAACAGCTCTCTTTCAACGCCAAAGAAATCCTGTTTAAAAAGAAACATCATTTCGACGTTATAAAATAAAATTACATCCAAATTAGACATTTCAACGTTGCCAGAAAAATCGAGCACACTCAACGCCTGACCATTCGCAACCCGTATCACTGTCACCGAATTACCTAGCGTCAGAGACACTCTCCCATCACGCTGGCGCATTAAAACCAACCGCGGACCAAAAGCGATTGAATAAATTAGCGAAATTTGTGTCGGTGGTTTTTATTGACTCGTACCACTGGTTCCCCGTAGTTCCAATCGGACGCGAGCCGCTGATAGGTCACTTGGCGTTTTTATTTCGTGACTCGGCTATTCGAAGCGATTCTTCGTCGGCGAAACTCCGGCGAAAGGGTGGTTCGCTACCCCCGCGGAACTTAGCGAGTTGGTCGAACACCTGTCCGACCGTTCCGTGTTCTTTTTTTTCTCGTGTTGGCCCGTCTATCGGCGAGCAACCGACATTAATTAACTGAACACGGCTCAACCGATGCTCGGAAGTATTTCTGACGCGAACTAAACCCCGGACTGGCAGAGCAATTTTCCACCGTTCGAGCAGAAGTCGAAAAATGAATCGCGTTTCCGCCCCGGCCGCCTACGGAATGCAGTTTTTCATCAGCTAATTAACGCGCCACTAATTTTCCAGACGCTGAGATTAATGTCGCCGCGGTTCACCGATTACCGTTACGTAATTTTTGCGTTAACCGAAAGGAAAATAGTGATCTCTCTTCTGTTACAGGGTTTATGCAGGATTGTTTCGTGGAGCTTTTCTGAATTGTCGATGAATATTGGAAGTACTTAGACGAATTTGTTGAATAGTCTGGTCTTCTCAAAAATCCTCGAAATAATGGGCAATAACGAGGGATTCGTCGGATTCATATTGAGACGCGGTCTCGATTGTTCACCGTTGTCTCGGTGTTCCATAGTTTTTGTCGTTTCGACAGCGCCGGGAATCGATGTCTGCGTAGATCAATAAATAGAGCAGAAAAACGGCAGTTGTTCGGGATTTCAGTAGTGCGAGTCAATGTCTATTGGAACGGTGAACGGAGATCTGTATCGGGTTTCGTGACGTTCTGTGCCAATTGCTAGTCTAATATAGCGTTCTAAATCGGAACAAACGCACGATTAAGCACAGGGAGTAGGTACAAAAAATTATTTGCAAATGTGTAAAAGTATGTGTAAAATGTATAAAAATGTATGTGTAAAATATATAAATGTGTATATTTTTATACAGTAGTATAACATTTATTACACATATATCATTTATCATTTGTCATTTGTCATTTGTCATTTGTCATTTGTCATTTGTCATTTGTCATTTGTCATTTGTCATTTGTCATTTGTCATTTGTCACTTGTCATTTGTCATTTGTCACTTGTCACTTGTCACTTGTCACTTGTCACTTGTCACTTGTCACTTGTCATTTGTCATTTGTCATCATTTATTATATAATGTATTGAAATGTATAAATTCATCAGGTAGAATTATTATAGGTCGAATGATGTCAAACTCAGATGGTGTTGATAAAAATTATATAATTTCCTAACGGAATGTGCTTCCAATACTAATATAATTAGTAATTAGTAGCGAATCAGAATTTGATAGCAGGTAGTAGTATGACTCAATATATGACGAGAGGTGTGTAATATTTTGTAAGTGTTCTTTCAATTTATATTATTATCTTTTTGTCTCGGAGCAATGTTATGAATACAACAGGGAAATATCAGGGAACATATTAAACAACAATAAAAATGGAACTCAATTCTACTGGTACAGGTGGATGTTATATCTAAAATTTATTCTACAGGTTATTTAATAATTTTACATCCATCTATCTTTATTTGAAGGGAACAACGTATATATTAAATGAAAATGCGAGGAAACATTTCTAATAAAACCGAATTGAAATTTGCCATAATAAGTAGTATATATCAATGGATTGTCAACCATAGTTGCTGTTTCTAATAGTAGCAGATTTTATAATTTTTACATTTTTCTAAAAGGCTATAGATTCCAATAAAAGTAAATATTGTTGAACATTCTTATCAATAATCTATTTATACCAAAGTAATACGAGTAAGTAGTATAAGTCGATCAATAGTCGAACAGAAACACCAAAAATGAGTAAAGAAGCCATATTTTTGCAATCCTTGAGGTTCTCTTAAATAAATAATAAGGGAAATCGCGAAGCATCGTGAACGACATACAAAGTAGAAATTCCCTGTTAACAGGCAAGCGGTACAGGTCAACGATTACGGAGACATTCGAGCAATTTCTCGCTGCAGAACGCTCGCGTCGCGTTAAACGATTCTCGAGACGTTAAGTAGAAAATTTACGACTGGATTGAAAAGCGCGGTACGCTTCTCAAACAAGAGATTCGTCACTGTACAGGATATTAAATTCAGTTTTAATAATTTCGTTGGTGTCGAGCACCGGGAAAATTCTAATATAAATTCTTATTAACGAGAGCAAGCCAGTGTGCTTCGCGCTATCGCTACAACGGCGGGCGTCAGGATGATGAAAAGTGGCCAACCAGGATTATCGACTAATGACTTCTCCCAGGCTGTGATATAAACGAGCCGAAGCTCGCGCAGCCGAGAGAGGATCAGTTCCAGGGACGCATAGATCAACGGGCCGGACATGAATAATATCGCTTGGAACTCTTGAGGAGGCTTTAATTAGGACGATGCCACGTCGTCTTCGCAATAAAGCGTGTTTTAAATAATCGGAACTTTTTAATCGCCGTCCTCGCCAACTCCCTTGGAAACTCTAATTAATTCCACGGCTCGTTTAAGAATCCCTTATCGATTCTCCAGTTTCAGACAGAAAGTCCCTAAACAATCTTTGAACGGTCGAAAATTGTTGACAAGATTCTCGCGCGTTCTTCAAGGGTAACGCAATCGATGAAAAAAGGTTGCGCATGATTATTTATTGCGTTGTTGGAAAAACAATTGCTCAAATTTCGCTTGATATTTATAATACTCTTCAAAAGACTTAAAATCGCTATATTTAAAATCGAAGGAGCTTTCCAAAATTATTTAAAAAATAATTGCGCAATCTTCCAAGATAACATAATCAATAAAAAAACTCTGCTACGATTGTTCATTGCATATACTAAAATAAAAAATATTTCAATGAAGCTGAATTTTCGCGGTGCTTTTCGAACGACGTAACTTCGTCGCCATATTTAAAATCGATATGGCATACCAATATTGTTTAAACAATTATCGTACACTCTTCAAAAATAACCTCATGAATAAAAAAAAAACTCTAACACAATTGCTCGCTGTGCTCATTAAAGGAAAAGTATTTAAACAATGCTCGAATTTTACGATCGAGGAGCAGAGGACTACAGCGGTTAATTTACCGGAAGTAGAACTGCAAATCACAGTCGTATCGACAAACAACGTTCACTTACCTTGACGTTCCCGTACTTCCAGGTAAACAGTACGACAGCCGGCAAACAAGCGATGACGCAGCATTCCAGAATCAAGATCGCCGTCCTCATCAGCCAATTCAAGGATACCACGCACGGTGAGTCGTCCTCGCAGGACTCGCAGCCCTCCGCGCACGGAAGACACTCGAAAACATTCTCCTTATCGTACTGGCTCTCCTCGCCCTGCACATTACAATAAACCGAACGTTGTATCCATTAACTGTAACTAAACATTTTACAGTATATTTACAATTACAATTACAATTACGACTGTAACTGCAATTACAATTAAATTTATAATTATAGTTAAGGTTATAATAACAATTTGAGTTACATTTATTTATTATTAAATTAAAAAATTGATTTGAGTATTTCATTTGTTCAAGTATGATTGTTTTATTGTTACTAAAATAATAGAGAAACTAAAGGAATTTAAAAGTTTCGCTGTACCATTTTTAATCGACTAAAATAATTAAAAAGGAATGAATATCATAATTAGTTTCCATTTATTGCAAATGACGCAAGCAATATTTACTTCGCCTAAAAATCCACCAAATTTTTAATTAAAAACTGCACAAAGTGAAAGAATAACAGAAATCCTTATTTTTCAATATTATCTCAAGCATTTTCATAAACTTCGCGTAAAATTCTACAAACTCAATATCAAAAAATTTTCTTACAATTTCTGTAGTATTTCTAGAACATAGGGTTATATATCATTTGAACAAACAGATATCATTAAATAGGAATATGAGAATTATATTTCTTATCCGATAAATTCAAAGTTATTTACTGTTTACAGTTTACAGGCAAAATATTTTCTCAATTACTGTGGGTTTTTAAGGTAAAAGTCGTTTGAAAATCATTCTATAGCAAATCGTTGAATTCGTCTCATTGTCAGCTACAACACTCCAGTCAATTTGACGGATTTTAAATTTCACAAAAAAAAACACAATCAATCAATTTCACATAGAAAGTTTACATAGAAAAATTTGTAAAATTAGTTAGATTTATCTCTTGCCACACATACCTACAATGACCCATTCAGCGAGACGAATATTTGTCAAAATTGATTTTCTTCTACCATTTCGAATTTCGAAATGTTTTATGTGGTATACCTATCTCTACGAATGCGTCGAATTGACGCAATGGCAAGGCAGTACACAAACTCCGTTATCTCAATTCTCCAGTGGCTGTTACAGGGTTACTTTTGCCTTTTTAATTTACAAGATCGTGTGCTGAAAAGCGAGAAGCATTGAGAAAATCGATGGTACTATATTTTAGCTATAATCATAGTGTAAACATATTTTGAAATTTAAGTTTTTCGAAAAATTGTTATTTTGCACATTTAAGAAATAAATATCACGTTACTGTAAGTAACTGCAAAAATATTAGTATCAATTCAAGTTGTACATTCTTTGATGAGTAACCCTTCTTCATAAAATATTTCCGAACGAAGTAAATATGTGTTGAAAAACAAAATCTGTCTAAGAGATGATAGTTCCGGTGAAAGCAGTGACAACAGGGGAAAATAGCTTCTTCGAACGCAAGATAAAATTGAAATTATGCTATAAAGTGAAGAGGAAAATTAATGGAATTTACGTTTCAAAAGAAAAAGGGTGTATGTTCTTCCAGATTCTGAAAATGATATAAAATTTAGCTGATCCCAAAGTGCTACTATTTTTCATAATATAAACAATATTCTACTCTTCACCAAAGGACTTATAAAATACCGTACTATTTTGATATAGATATTTTGATATCAATACACCTGTATGACAATATTCCTTCAAAAATAAATTCATTATTCTACAAAATGTTTATTTCTTGAAACATGCATCAAATTGACACGTGCCGTAGAGATAGATATATAAGAAACCTTCGTAAACCTAGTATTAACCCCTTGCACTATAATAACCAGTCAGACTGGCGACGAACGTTTCGTGCACGATCCGATAAATATGGCTGCCAATCATTTTTATCAAAACGAAACAAAATTTAAATCACCTGTCATCGAAATCTCGAAATGAAAGTAAACGAGGGCAATCGGGACACTAGAATCAACTCATGGCATCAAGAAAATAATTAAGGACGAAATAGTTGTAATCGAAGTAGCTATGAAAGACGTGATAGTGCAATGGGTTAAGGAAGGCAAGGTAATCTTCGTATTTCATCGACTAACAGGTTTTTATCAAATTAGTTTTTTCTATCTATACTATTTTTATCAAAATAGTTACGCTGTACACCTTGTACGCTTTCCACACACACAGAGAGTTTAAATTAATTTGAGGTTAGCTGTCGAAACGAAGTTCAGATAGTCGAGATTTCAAAAGGGTCGCCAATCAAACCTAAATAGTCCCCAATCAGAAGCGTTTAACAAATCCACAGAGCGCGGCTCGGGGATCCGCAGGAGGCATCTTCTCAGACACAGACGATTTTGAAGGGCTGATCCTAAGCTTCTTACTTTCCATTGTTCGGGCTCAGGCCGGGGCAGGAATAATCGCATAAGCTCGTACCGTTTATCAGGTTTCGATGCTGTTGATCCCGTTCGGTGGTCGTAATTCAGGCTGTCCGACGGTCGGTTCATTAACGTCCGGCTCTGAAGCGCCATTAAAAGGAATATTGGCCCGGAAACAAATTCCCTTCCCGCGGTGTTCTTGTCCGGCCATAACGGGCTAACGATGCAGGACAACTTATCCCTGCGACGGGTATTATAGTTCTCCGGGGAAATCCCGGCGACTACAAATCACGGCGTCGTAAATCGTATTCACGATCGGACTTAAGTTCCAGCGGATTTATCGTTCGCACAAATCACGGTCGCGGGCGTTATGGTTTAGGATATTGGAGGCGATGAGCCACGCCCACCTCATCGGCGCGATCGTCAGCTATGCGGACGCGTCGCCTTTTCCACGGGGAACGAGCCTGTCCCACGGGAAAACGAAAGTCGGTGTATGGCCGATCGTGTTTGCGGAATCTCGCCGAGCGGGATCCGCCCGCCCGCGCCGGCTATTTTTCGCTTTCGGTCGATCGCGTAGCCCGTAAATCAACCGATTTCTTGGATCATTCTACCGTCCGTCGATGTCACAATAGCACCACGTCACGAATCAAGGGACGACAGAGAATTCGCACGGGCGCGACCGCCCGAATTCTAATCAGAAAGCAATCAGCGTGAACCGTTCCGCTACGGCCCAGTGTCTACCCCCAATCAGAAATGACATGCTGTCCGGCCGAAGACGCGGCTACATCGAAATAGCAATATCGATGATGCTCTGTTGCATTTACATTGCCGATCCACTGCCGATGGAAATTGCATGCTCACCGGTGACGCGTTCACCGGATCGCACGGCCGACAGGAATAACAGCGTCCCAATGCTTCCCTATCGATCACTGTTCTTTCGAATTATCGGCACCCCGGGTATTCGCAGACGCGACGTGAAACAGGATTGCGCGGGCTTCGAAGATGAAAGTCCTGTTTGAGGGATCGGCTCGATCGCGACGGGACGTTTCCTGTTTTATTTTGGCTCGGGGCCAATCGATTCTTACCCGGATCGGTGTTAAATTGCTTCGTTTCATTAATTTGATTAGTGGCCGTGATGCGCTACTTCTATTTGAGCTACCGATGACCTGTATTACTTCTGGCCGGCCAGCCGCTAGCCTATATTACTTACCTTTGACCATCTGTGCTGTTTCCGTATCCCAAATGTTTGTTTATACTGATCTATTGCATTTATTTATACTGATGTATTACATTTATTTATATAGATGTGTTACATTTATTTATACTGATGTATTATATTTATTTATACTGGAGTATTATGTTTATATATACTGATGTATTTTATTAACGTATACTGATATATTATATTTACTTTATTATGCGCGTGTTGTGGCATACATTTCGGCTGGCCAATCATTGACCTCAACTACTTGTGCCTTACCAAACATTGATATCCGCTACTTGTGCTTGGTTGATCTCTACTACATGTAGCTGACCTAGGTCTAGGCCTTGGCACTTACTGGCATTCTTATTTGATTATATATTGACTTATATTATTTGTACTTGGTAACAGATGACTTATACTACTTGTGAATGATAAGACATGTATCGTCACTACTTGTACTTGATCAACCACTTACCTGTACTACTTCTACCTAAGCAGACATTGATCTGCACTACTTGTGAGTGATAAGACATTTATCTGCACTACTTGTGAGTAATAAGACACTGATCTGTACTACTTGTGAGTGATAAGACACTGATTTATGCTACTTGTATCTGATCAAATATCAATGTGTATCGCTTGTTTGACAGAAGAATATATTATTTGTTTAATAAAAGCTTAGACACTGGCCCCTGATTGTTATCTCTGCACTATGAAGTTTTCCATAATAATAAATAATATCGTGATAATGCATCGTCAGACAAAAACATTTAAAATGTACCCTTCAATGTAAATCATTATTAACCATTGTATTTTGTTCTTTTTTACGAGGTTTAACGTCGGTTAAACGCCATATAAAAAACAAAATTTAGGTTCTGTAAAAAATCTGTCACGGTCAGATTGATCAGTACACTTTATATTGATACTCGTGAATTATGTTTTGTTAATTTCACTTAAAATAAACTTTTAAGAGTAAATATATATTTCCCTCTTCGAGAGAATTTTTGCATCGAAATCGATATCGATTAACTGGTTAATATTAATATTCTCTTGTGTCCGACCATGGCAGGTGGATTCTACCAAATCCATAATTTGCAACCGATAATCCCAATTGACATCGATTCGATGCGAATTATTCACAAAAGTGTATTTGTAATAGAATACGTAACAAGTGGATACCTCCATAATTCGACAGACAATTGACTAAAGCGGTCAAAAAACGAGATATTATTACGAATGTTAACAAGAATTGCCATACTAAAAATGTTTGCTGGCCCTTTATAACGTTTTGTTTTTAACACTCTATTTGCGAATCCGGTTTTCACGCTGATTGCAAAAGTTCTCGTTGCGTGCTCGATGCACAAAGGGAATAAAAACATCGGAGGGCTGGTGGAAGAAGTTCGAAATGAATGTTTTTGAGCACAAACAATTTTCTAGGTTCCGGATTGGTTAAAGGTGAGACACAATAGCGACGGACGAGTGAAAAATCGCTGGCGATCTCATGGGTCCCGGTATCACTGTGCCCGACCTTCGATCTTCCGGTGCTCGGCGCCAACTGTCTCCAGAAAGACGGAACATTTGTTGCTCTGGCGTCCCGCCAGGAATCCGGCTTGCTCGGTCGAGGGGAAAAATTTGTTGTTATGCGCTGCAAACTTTTCCGCGGCTCGCGTTAATGGCCGTTTAATTAAAACCTCGGTGTGTCATTGTGATACCATTTCAAACTCGAATTCGCAAACGTTAGCGATTGTATCGTCCAAATAGCTTCGTCCTGCGGTGCACAGATTTTTTTGAAATGGGCAAATAGAAAAGTTTGTTCCGCGAAGTAAGTAATTTAGGTGAACGTTTGATGAAGCAAGTAATCTAGATCAATGTTTGATCAAACAAGTAAAATAATGAATGTGTAGTCAAGCACGTAGAATAATGAGTGTTTGAGGTAGGCAGTCGAAGATTTGTATTTAAACAAACAAGTATTGTAGGTCAATGTTTAAAGATTAACAGGTGCTACAGATTAGAGTCTACACTGACAAGTAGGACAGGATAATAATATATCTAGATTAATAAGTAGTATAGATTAGTGTTTAGACTAGTAAGAAGTACAGGTTTGAACTAATAAGTTGTGCTGGTCAGTGTCTGACTTAATAAACAGTATCAGACACGTGTTTAAATTAACAAATAAAATAGATTAATAGCTAAGTAGAGATCAACTGTATTTAGCAATGAGTACAAGCAAGTAATATAGCACAGTATCTTGTCTAGCACACACAAATACAATAGTATAGGATAATGTCACAGGTAGTATAAGAGAATGTCTAATCAGACACATGGTGCTATAAGTTTCTGGTTAGGCAGAAATAATATAAACAGTATTCAAGAGTCAAAAGTAGTACAAGAGAGTGTCTGATCAGACACTAGCAGTATAAGACAATGTCTGGTTAGAATCAAGTAGCATAATAGATGTGTAGTAGTATAATAATTGTGCTTCAACAGACACAAGTAGTATAAGAGAGCATCACACAAGGAGTATATACCATAATATGATAACGATATATACGTACATAATAATATTGTATAATCTTTGAACAGACACAAGTAGTATACAAGAGAACTACAGAACAGACAAAGGACACAAGTACTACAAATGTCCCAAAGTAGTATAAGAGTATCTGGCCAGACACAAGTAGTATAAAAGATCTGCTCCAACACAAGTAGTATCGATCAGTTTCCAGTCAGGTACAAATAATATCGACCAGCGCCTAGGCAACGCTAGTAGTACACGGCTGTTTAAAGTCGGACAGAGATAGCATAGATCAATGTTTCACCTACAAAATTTACGCACAAATGTTGCCCACAATATTCCCTTTAGAACTTCCCTAACTTCAATCTAAACGCCACAAAAGCTATTCCGCAGGTAATAATATTAAACAGTTTCTTCTGCCTGATCTGCTATCAACTGTTTCCACTTCCTGTCCCGTGTTCTATCTAATTACCGAAGAACTGCGACAAGAGCCTTGCGATTAATTAAACGAAAAAAACCAATGACTCATGCAGAATGCCGGAGGCACCAACCGGGAACAACGTCCATGAAACAGGTGATAAGAACATATTACCCAGTTT
The DNA here is from genome assembly GCF_028453695.1 of Augochlora pura. NCBI lineage: Eukaryota > Metazoa > Arthropoda > Insecta > Hymenoptera > Halictidae > Augochlora > Augochlora pura. Next base: position 31,108,081 of record NC_135778.1, on the reverse strand, counting down.
CCATGGGGCTGCACATTTCGTTACGGATTCCAGTCATAGTCCTGTAAGATGTCCCCCCAAAGGGACTTGCAAGTGCGCGTAAGCGAGCATAGTTCGCCACCGCTCGCTATTGTCCGTGTCGGATGCAGTGTTACTCTGACGCCGGGGGAACTTAAGGCGATCGTGATCTCCATATTCTCTAGGTTCTTGATATAATTTTAGCTCGTTGCGCCTGCGGATCGTGTCCAAACCAGCACAGTTGTTCACCGTACATCCTCGGGCTAAGTATTCTCGTGTAGTACGCGTTTAATTAGCACGGTCATGCGTGGTTTTTCGTTGATTGCAATCATCCCGCGAATATCCGCGGAAAAATAAACGGTTCCCCGAACATTACGGTCGCGGAACGGTGGACAAAAGAGGGAGGGAATGTTTCATTTATTTACCAATCATCCCCTTCAGACATTCTATTCGATTGGAAAGTGCTCCGGCCAGGTCAGAATTCTCATTTGCAGATCACACGATCCTTCGATACTCCCGGCTTCTCTCTCTCTCTCTCTCTCTCTCTCTCTCACTCCCTCTCGCCATCCCCCCTCCCTCTCTTTCCACCTCTACCATTTTTTACGCGAACAGAGACCTCGTTGGTCCGGCGCGGCGGTAGAAACTTCCATTACTTCTCCATCGAACGGACAGTGTTTTCGAGTCCGGTGCGTGAACGTGCATGTAACGCTGGCCGAACGGTAAATGCGGACGTTCCCGTCCACCCCTCTAGCCTCCGTTGTAAAAGGCCGCGGGAAATAGCGGGCTCAGTAGGGGGAATCGAATGCCATGAATAGGTAAAACGGAAACGAATACCGCGCCGTGCCACCTGATAGGAAGTGCTCTGTGACGCGATTGGAAACACAGGCCTGACCGGGTGTTCGACAAAATCGATCGGAACTGTTCGTCATCGAACGGCAATGAAGGGAAAAATTCGCCCGGTTATTAGTCCAGGATTCACGCGTCCCCGTACATATTGGACGGGAAGGCTTCACTTTACGACTCGGCTGGGACAACAGGTAGGTCGCGTTGGGAGAGGGGTGCTTGCAAGGGTGATAGTTGGCTTGGTGGTACGTTAGCGTATGCTGAGGAACGTGGTATGGCTATGGTTTAGGGTAGATACATGATGGAGTTGAACTGATAGATTTTTCATGGACGCGTAATGCAGGCAAATCTTTAGTCAGACTAATACTACATACTGTACAGGTAGTATAAGTTCGTACTTCATCGGACACAAGTGGTATGAATTCGTACTTTATCGGACAAGTAATTCGTATTTAATCAGACAAATAGTACGAGTTTGTACTTAATATGGCAAGTAGTATGAGTTTGTATTTAATCAAACCAATAGTACGAGTCTGTACTTAATCAAAGAAGTAGTACAAGTTCATACATAATCGAACGAGTAGTACGAGTTGGCACTTCATCGGACAAGTAGTACAAGTCCATACTTAATCGGAAAAGTAGTACGAGTTCGTCCTTAATCAGACATATAGTTACGTACTAGGTCGAAGACGTAACACGTGTCAGTGCTTGGTCCGGCAAGTAGTATAATACGTGTCAACGTTTGATCAGGCGATACGTGACACTTTATTAAACAGAATATATTATATAAACAGAATATAAAAATTAAACTGAAACATCTTTTACTAGAATTGAATATAGTAATTATATTTGTTCATTTCAAGAATATATATGTGTAGCAATAATTTTGAGAGATGCAAAAATTATTATACAGTAAAATAAGTAGACAAGTATAGAATATAACACGATAGAATATGATAAGCTTAAGTCATTATAAATCTTGAAACGAATTGTTCATTTTGAAAGGAAAGCCGTGCCGAAAGATAGCCATGCTGAGAATCGGGTAGTTTATAGAGAACTCGATTTTTTCCCCGGTAGCTGTTACAGTACGGCGAGATTCCCGAGTTGTCAATTCGTTCGTCAGCGGGAAAGTGGATATCGACAGCATTGCAACCCTGTCGTCCATATTGTCATCGGGAGTTAGGCATCCGCCAGGGACGATTTGACGTGGCGCGCACCTGCGACGGACAGCAAAACGATTTTCCATTGGCGGTTAAGCGGAACGTTGTTAATTTGACGATACGCCATCGACATTTTGAGCGGATCTCTTTTGTCGACGGCCCGCTACGTCGTGTTTCGCGCGGATCTGTCGCTGCACCGATTGAAAACCAACGGGAGCGTTATACAGCTAATCTTCCAGTGAGATGCTGCAGACAAAAATGAAGATATACTAACCCTCTGAATATTCAAAAGATATCGCTCGAGGCTATGTGTTGTAACCGTCCGTCTAAAATGTCAAAACGATAGAAATGTCGATGGTCACGAACCTGTTCTTCGATAAATTGACAAAAATTTCCATACAGCAACTTTTATCGAGGACGTCGACGTAAATAGTCGAGATTGTTCGAACTTTGTTTTATCAAAAAAATACTGGAAGTGTAGAAATCGACGCTTTTTTATTTGCTGTCGTCGATAAATTGATGAAACCTTGCCTTCGTCGAAGGCAATAAAAAGATAATATAAATTTTAAATGTTTAAAAAATTTTTAAATTATATTTAATAATTTTCAATGTCTTTGTCCAGCTTTCTGGATAAAAATAGAACTAATTAACTCTGTTTTTCGAAATTGGTAAAGATACAGATAAAACTTTTTAACTTCGACCCTAAAATTGATATTAATGTGAAAAAATTTGTATAATTGACAATTCGTTAAAAATATGAAAACGGCGATTTTTAACTTTATCTCCTTAGAAATCGACGGAATTAAAAAACTCAAAGTATCCAACTTTGTCTTCCTAAATATTAAGATAAACATAAAGAACACTTCTCAATAGCGTTTTGTAGAAAAATTGAGAAAAATATGGAAACAACACTGTGTAACTGAATGTAACCTCGCTTAAGTCAAGAATTTTATAAATCTCTATTTCTTGATTAATTGCAATATCGTTACCAGAAAACACTGCTGCATTTCTCGAAACTTCAACGGTTATATTAAATGCTTCGCCAACGATATTAAACAAACAAATCGATCCACCGCATTCTTCAAACTCCAAGCGAAATCCAAACAATAAATCGTGCAGTTTAAAAAATCGACAGACGCTTGAAAAATAAATTAACCGATTTCAAAAATCGAGAGAAATCCAGGCAATAAATTGGCCACCTCGTATAATGGAAAAGATGCAAGCGATGAAAATCCATCATAGATCAAAGATCGCTTAAATTCATTAAACGCCAGAAATCTGAGATTAAGAAAAAGCTTGCATAATATGTTAAGCTACTTAGAATACAAAGTAAAACTTCGCAACACACGTATATTCGTAAAACGAGATTAAACACTTCCTTTGAGCCTGTCCAATTAGATTTTATCTTTGTAAATCCCTGAAATTCCGTTTGTTCGCAAAGCTTTTGATGATTCCGAATCGTTCTCTGCAGCATTTCAGGGGGTAATGGATACACCGAAAAATGATATTTCCATACAGAGAAAGAAAGAAAGATAGAAAGAGTACAGGCGTTTCGCGAATCAGTCTGTGACACTGAATTATTTTCTATACCTGTCATGTGGTGGTGGTCTGGGGTGGAAAAAAGGGGGTTGGCGCTCGGAGGTGCGGCTACGTGAGATTAATTTTACGCCACCTACGTGGCTCCGCAAGCAAACGCGTCCGGAGATCAAATTGAATTCGACTAGGGTCCCACGATGGCGTGATACCCTGTCACCGGCTAAATTAAAACCGCCTTGTTTCTTTTGCGCTGCCACCTCCCGCGCCCCCTTGTCAAGGCTTATCGTGTTATCATCGACTGAAACACGAGAAAGGCGACATCGATTTCCTGCGGCGACCGCGCGCGCTGCAACCAAACACCTCTTTTCCGGAACATGATTGGCCAAAAAACATAAATATATAATATATTAAATATATTCCGTACTATATCCTTAATTAAATCCTTAAAAAGTAATTATGTACAGTTAAATATGTATGTACATTCAAATGTGTTCAGTCAAGTATGGATATTTTAGTACGTATGTATATTTAATTATCTATAGTGAAGTATTGATATTTCAGTATGTACATTTATTTATGTACAGTTATGTGTATCCATTTAACTATGTACATTTAACTGTTTATATTAAATTACATACATTTAAATCGTACATTTGGGTGTATACATTGGATGTATATTGGGTTTCCCGGAAAGTTCGTGCCGATTTTTTAGGAAAATTAAAACGCAGCTCATTTTAATATGAGTATACATTTATTAAATTATGTATATAGGTATCATTCTGTTCCACAACTTTTCTCCATTTTTCATGCAGCTTGAGAATTCCGTCCTTCCAAAACCTCTCAGGTTTTTCGGCAAAAAATTTGTAAAAATGGGTTTTTATCTCAACCGAAGAGTTGAAATTTTTTCCATTAAGGGAATTTTGTAATGGTCGGAAAAGGTGGAAATCCAAAGGCGCGAGGTCTGGCGAGTACAGTGGATGGGGTAAAACATCCCAACCAAACTCCAACAATTTTTGCCGAGTTCTCAAAGATACACGAGGTCGCGCATTGTCCTGATGAAACACGATGCAAATTCTCGCAAATACCTGCGATCGGCAAAACCCAAACAGAGACGAAGATTTCCAACGAATCTGTAGAGATTCCTTCTTATTATGCACTTTTGATTCGGAGTTCGCCTACTGGAGGTCGTAAATCTCCAGCAGGTTTATTCCGGGAGTGCCTTGGTTGTGTCAGTTCCTAATCTGGAGCTGCTCACTTCCTTGGCGAGGTGCACTGCCTCGAGGAGGCAACCTGATTCAAGGCCAGGACCTGCAGAATCCTCTTGTGGGTGCACGGTTCCTGTCGACGCGTGACACCGCACGGCAGACGTTTCTTTTAAAACCGACTAGTTTTTCACTGTTATATCACGTTCAACTTTCCCAGTTGAACGTCGAGTAACAGTTTTCCTTTTACAACTGTACCAGTTGAATGCCGGAATAAAACTGACTTTTGGTTTTTCGCGGAGGCGAACGAAAGTTGTCTTCGGTTGCCTTCGCGTACCATTGGCAAGGTTAGGCGGATTGTCCTCACCGTTCCAACTGCCGTACTTTTCTCTCTCTCTCTCTCTCAATTAATTTTATATTTTATTATGGCAAATTCGGACGTGCCGCTGAATTTGCCTTTGTCCGTTGCCAGGTGTCCCCTATTTGTTCCAACGGTTTTATCGCCTAAGTTTTTCAGGGCCTGCCAGTCGAGGACACGTCGATAGCGGTGACCGAGCCCGGTAAATACACTTAGAAAAACTTCGGTTTTATTTTAGAATCTAACTTTTTAGATTCCGCGTTTCTGATAATATCCTATTCGAAATTAACGCGTTTTGTTCGATATTTAAACACACAGCCAAGTAAATACGTTCAAGTATGTACTTTCAACTATGTACATTTAAGTATGTACATTGCATTATGCACATTTAATTAAGTACACCTAATTGTATATATTCAACTATGTACATGTAATCATGAACATTCAGGTATGCACATTAAATTATGTATGTTAGGAACACCCGCTAGATCAATTATTCAGTCAGCAGCTTCTTTGTAGTACCGCATGGTTTGATAGAAATTACTCCGATCACGGCGGCAACATTTCTCAAATAATTTTCGCATGAGAAATTTAATTGTGCCCCCCTTATGTCTTAATTAATTGAGGTCCAAATTAACTATCCCTGATGGCAGAAGGATTCAATGAATTTGTTCGTTCTACTTTATTTTATTGTAGGTTGAACGGAATCTACTCCCATGACCTAAATTTATCGCTGATGCGAGACTTCTGCTGCAAATGCCGCAGGTATTATCTTCGATTCGATCAAAGTTACCACCAAAATTAGGTCATTTTTGCTAATTTATCATCGCGAAATTAAAAGGCTTTGAGATGGGTGGGAAGAGAAGGAGAAGGGTAAAAAGAAAAAGAGAGCGTTAGAGAAAGAGAGAGGGGGAGAGAGAGAGAGAGAGAGAGAGAGAGAGAGAAGGCTGGAAAGAAAGACTGAGAGAAAAAGAGTTAGAGAGATAGAGAAAGAACTCTAGAAAGAAACAGAGTGGAAAGTTTACGCATTGTATTAAGCTATAATCGAACATTGATAACGAAGTTTTGCTAAGTACTGTACACGATGACATTTATTACAGTTGGCGATTGTATTACGTGACATCCCAAAATATTGCATATAAATAGGACAGTTTCTGGGATTTGTTACTGTAACACTAAACAATATAGAGATAAAAGTATCCTACGTATTGTATATGATTAAACATTGTAGTTGAATGTTTGTTAGGTACTATACTCAACCGTGCTTATTACAGACGGCATAACAACTTGTTATGTATTCTCACGAAATTACACAAAAATAGGTCACGTTTAAGCATTTATTAATGGGAAGCTACACAATATAGAGATAAAAGACTTTATACCGTATATTATGGCATGATCGAGCATTGTGAATGATGGTTATGGAGTAGTATAACAAAGTTGCAAAAAACAGCTCGTTTTTATCAGTCGATTATCGGGAAACGGATCAAAGTAAAGACAAAAAATTTGACAGGCTGCATTCGAACATATATGAATATTGTAAACGAATTGTATTGCATCGAATGAATAATCCAATATTAAGCAACTAAGTGAAATAATTTAAGGAGAAAATAAATCGTTCATAATCAATTTATATTGAATTATTCACAGCATAATAAATTATTAATATCAATCCACGGTCTCAATCATTAATTGGCCATTGCAATAAATCATTGTATGTAATGTAGAATCGATAATAATTTATCGATACGTTGATTATTATTCGACTTCATAATGAATTGATATTATTCGGGAAATGCAAAACAGTTCTTCAACTGAGTCTAATTTATTTTGTAATAAATTGAAGACAGGTAATTTTATTTGATTGGATGATGCAGAACTGATACGAAATACACAGTGTTAAGGGTACGTACAGGTTCGCAGGTAATATTTGCGCAACCAATGTACGTCTTCTACTGAACCCAATATTCAGCTAAGGTATTTAAATTTGTAGATAGGATGTGAGACAGTTCATCACCAAAAATAATACTTATATTTTAATAAAAGGCAACGATGCACAAACAAAGTTTGGCGTGTGATCGACGGTTATCGGAATTCTAATTTTGTAGCGTAACAATAATTTTAGTTGTAGAATAAGAATTTTAAGCAAAACAACGTATTCGAAAAAACGTTGCAGTCGTGGCCCGCGAGCGGGCCACCCGGTCATAAACCGCGCCAGGGCAGGCCTAGAGTCACCCCTTCCACGCTAGGTACAGAGCTTACTCAGGTACCGAGTTGTACGGGGTATAAATACGGGCTGTTTTCGGTAAAAAAACGAAGAGTTCATGCATCACCTATCCAGTGGTCTGACTCGGTGACTTACCTCGGGATCAAACTCAATACCAGACTGAATTGTAACGTATCGGCCGAGGATAGAATCCAAAAAACTCTCAAGGCAGCTTTTGCCATTCACCACATTCTTTCGCCTAAACCACACCTCTCACAAAGCCTAAGAATTACTCTCTATAAAGTCTGTCTCCGCCCAATACTACTGTATGAAGCAGCCGTATGGTGGTCGGCTTATCCAAGTTCACAAGCCTTATTTCAAAGGCTAAAAGCTACCCAGAATAAAATACTTAAAATTATCACTGGTTGTGGAGCAAGGTTTCCCACCAGCGAACTCTATCGCCGCACGAATGTTCCAAATATCAACATATATATATATATATTCAATAGTATAAACAAAATGCAAATTACGGGTCATCGGAACCCTCTCATTTCCCAAACAGGCACCTAGGATAGGTTAAAAATGCCCTATCGAACTAAGGTTGAATTTCCTCTCTCTTACATACATGACCCAGCAGCCAGGTCGAGATTTACTCTGGATAATCAATGGGCAGCATATGTTTAACCCAGAAGCTTGCCGAGGTCTGGATTGTAGATACCAAATTGTTTTTTCATGGTGCTGTCTCCTCCTCAGCGGTTGGCAAACTTCAATTTTTTGATCTAGTGATTCTAAATGTGGAAATGTTTCAGCTTGGCCCTCAATATTGGGGACTCTCCTGTACGTTGTGATAGCTGCATCGGCGCTCACACATCCTGAGCTATTCCTCACTGTGCAGCAATTATTGCCCTTATATCGGTGGCACCTGGAGAACTGTGCCCCAATTATGACAATTATTCTGCAATTTTATAGTAATCGATAGTAATCGAAACAATTTTCTACATTTCTGTAAACAATGATAAGTGTTCTGTGGATCTTTCATAATTAAGAACTGTTGTTCTGCTCTTTCTGCAACTGATCCGGAATTACACGATTGTTCGACAGGTGATTTGATTAAAGCTACGTGAGAATGCAAATGCGATGTACTTTATTATGTGTCGGATGCATTTTCCAGGAAGTGCTTGAAAACACGGTGGAAGAAATTATTAATATTTTCAATGAGCCCGATAAACAGATTACTATAAAGATATTATGTGCATCGGTGTATAATGCAGTTCATTTCACATGAATGGATATTTGTTCACAATTAGACACTGCATTTAACGATACGGGGTTTTGTCTTGCGACGTATTTACCATATACCATGTTTGCGAAGTATAATGAGGGCAGAATACGTTTCATTTCGATACATGTTACCAGTTTACAAAGGAAAATTCAAGAACATTGTTCCGTGATATTATTTATACGTTCTCGTGATTAACATGAAAATGAACAGAAAACATGAAAATTCGATTGGAATATTTGTACATAAATTTTGTCACCATTAAATTATTATCAATTATGACTGATTAAAAATAAATCAAAATTAACGTCTCGAGAATAATTTCAATATTAATTAAATCACGAAAAATAAGTACAGATTGGAGTCCATAGTAATGGACGAAAAACAATGGAAAAATTATGTTATTTTAGATGGTGAAGCTGCTTACCATCATTAACTTTTCGAACTCTTCCTCGATGACAGTTCCATTGTAGTATCGAATCAGTGACTTTGTATCCGGAAAATAAAATCCACGTTTGCAGATGCATCTGTAACTACCACGACGGAAACCAAGTCCAGGAATAGCGATACACTGCAACAACAATCATACAATCATGCTTAAAACAGTCCTAGACCACAATACTACAAAATCACACTAATTACTGAATTCATATTTCCTATTTTTCTAAAACGATTTAATTATTTAAAAAAAGACGATTTTCTTTAAACAATCTTTTATTTTCTACTTAGAATGTAATTTCTTAATTGTTTCGGAAGAACAACTTGTTATTTATTATCAGAAAATAACTTCTTATTTATTTTTAAAGCTTTGTTATTTTTGTATAATAAAAACTACTTTTCACTTATTTTCGATATTGTTGCTTAACTTTGAAAAACGGCTCCTTATATATTTACAGAAATGATTTTAATTCATTTTAGAAAACAATTTGCTATTCATTGTTAGAAAACATCGTCATTTGATTTTACAAAAATATACCAAACGTCAAGATTTTCCTCTGTTGACTAATTCTCAAATAGCAAAAGATAGCTAAATATCTGTTTAAAATTAATTACGATCTAAGACATAGATTTTCACGAATGTTAAAATATTTGTCAAAAATATAGCGTGAGGAGAAACATTTTTCAAAAATCGCTCACCTCGGTAGTTCGCTTTTTGCACTTGTCGCTGGCTGCGAAAATGTTCAGCTGAGTAGATCCGGGCGGCAGAGGGCACTGATCTATGTCTAGTCTGCGTAGATCTATGTCTATACCGCTCGTGCCTCTGAAAGCAGAACAGAGAAAACGTTCTAGAACAATCTGACACTCGATCAAAAATCTCGAAAGCATTAAAACCGAATTTTCTAAAAAGAATCTACCCAAACGATTGTCGACATAGAACGGCTGTTTAAAATGCTGCGAACATTATTCATATAGGTTAGATTCAAATTTCATATACATCCCTTAATCATTGTTTAAATCATTCGCACATAATTTATGTTTACGAAAACAAATATTCATAGTACGTTAAAGTAATCCTTTTTCATAAATTTGTCAAATATTTCTATTAATGATAGTAATATATTATACATTAATTATATTAATAACAGTATTTACAAATATGTAATGCAATATATATTTTCATATATAATTATTAAATTATTCATACTATTAATACTGTTATTATTATTATATTAACACTAATTATTAATAGCATTAATATTATTAGTTAATCAAAAACTATGAAATATTTTTCACAGAATTAAATTTTTTTTTTTGTCAAGATGCATTATCGAAAATTTCGACATAAACCTTCGGAAATAAAAAATCAACGTGGAATAGTGAAAATGGTCGAAGCTCCAGCAGTTGACAAATTGCTAGATATTTCACGTATTAAAAATACGTGTTTGTCGTCGTAAGTAAACACAGAGACAATGGAAACTACGTTAATTGCCCGGCAGCATCCGGCAGTCAAATTATTATGAACAAACATAACTTAGCAGCCCGTCGGCGTGGAGGAATGAGACGCCATTATGATGCGTCGGAGTAATTTCACGGAACGACACGCACTAATCAGTCCGCCAACTGTGTTCCGAGCTAGCATAATTAATTACATTCCATCCACGTGTGACAGTATCACTTTGAATCGTGCCAATTGCCAATCAATGCTCCACTAAACACCGTACAGTAGTGACTCTCTCAAAGATATTTACTAAGAAGCCGTCTTAGATCACTGTAAATTAAGACGAATACACATGCGGGTCTATTAATCATCGTACTTTACTTAATTATTATAGTTTAATCGATTTTTATATTCCAATCAATTATTTTATTTCAATTGTCTGATATTTTTAATTAACTATTATATCTTAATCAATTGATATATTTTAATCCATTTGTATTGTGTTACATTAAATTGTATTAAAATATATTAAATTGAATCAAATTGTATTGTATTGTATTATATAGTATTACTGTACTATATTAAACGATATTTTATTTAAGTTGTAATTCACATAAATCGATGTTAATATATGGTTCTAATAGAATCAATAAATTACTAGTTGTTATCATCTTCATACCGGTTCATAGTCTGTCAAATAATTAAAATAATAACGAACGGTATGTGCTTCGTATCCGAGTTTTGCAATCGAGGCAGTCTTTGTCCGAAGACGGACAAATACGTTACTCTGTAAAAAGGTCCCTTACGCCGCATCAGCAAACGACTTATAACGAACTCGGCCAGGCCGCTCACTGACGGAAACAAATTTTTAACAACGTTTGCCGTCTTGTTAAAGCGTCGCGTCAGCGACGTCCCGCGTGCTACTAAACGGCAGAAGTTCCGCTCGACAATCGTCTTCTTTGTTCATCGAGTTTGATTTTTAACGATCCGCGATGAATCCTCCGAGGCGGAGGAACCTACACAGAGAATACCCGCCCATTTCTCTCCGCCGCGTTTTCATCGCAGAGGAACACGGACAATTCAATAATATCTCTAAGTTGCATTTTTATCGCGGAAGGGGTGCGCGCAGTTTCCAATGTTCCTTGAGAAATGGAGAACGGCCGAGGTATGAAGTTCAAACGCTGTTCACGGTCGTTGTGACCGAGCTGTGCAGAATGACTGAATGACTGAATGAATTTCCATTACCAAAATAGATATTGTAGTTTCAATTATATTGCAAATCAATTACATTCTAATACAATTATAATTGTGATTCAATTATATTGTAATTCAGTGATATTGTGATACAATTACATTATTATTCAACTGTATTGTAATTTAATTCTATTGTATTTTAATTGAATTATATTTGGTTGGTGCATATGAAATATCGGATTTTTCAGTGAGTATATAAAACTGCATTGCAGTAACACTCGTGGTTAGAACAATTAGTAGTTAAATGTACTGATATGTCTGAATTATGTAATTGCATTGCTATATAATTAAATTACAAGATAATTGAAATACAAGCAATTCAATTACATAATTCGAACATATCCGTTCACTTAATTACCAATTACTTTAATAATTGTTCTCAAAAGAAAATCTTCGAATCGAAACCAGAATAAGTTTGTTCCATTACTGCCTATAAAACATCAAATAAAAATTCTGTAATACGATTTTATATATGTCATCAATTACTTTTCAATTATTTATGTATTTATAGGAAGCTTTCAACTCGCGAAGAGTATACATGACATCTTTACGAATCCGAAAGTTGAGAAAGTTGAAACTTTTATTGTTACTTTTATTGTTACTATTACTTTTACTGTTACACTTTTAGGTGTAACTTCCTACAACTTTGTATTCTACGTGGACTTTGAACGATCATCAAACGTGAAACGTGGCGCAGATTTTTTGAGGTCAGCGAGAGGAGATCCCGCGAATACCCGAAGGTATTATTTAGCGTGAGGCGACAATAATGGGCCGCCGAGATTAAATCCCTTCATTGCTCGAGATCTGCCGTCAGTCCGTTGTATTAAATAATTCTTAATTAAACTTCGAAAGCTGGCAATGTTATTGCGTGCCGCAGCCATTTCGGCACGCGAGGATCGCCACGGAATTGCGCTCCACGGCTCGGGGATTCCATCTTGAGAATATTTCGAAGATTAATCTCCGGGAAATTCGGAAAAACCGGACATTGAAAATTCGACGACGAAACTTGGATTTACAACGATGCGAACCGAATAACAATGAATAAAATAGACATTTCATGGATGTTTGCACGCAGAAAATTTTTCGATCGGTCCGATACGCCGTCGAAGAAACGACTGTAAAATTCAGAACAATTAGAGTATAACTGTGGTCAGATGCATTTGAATCACGGTATTTTCAGAATATGTAGTGCGTAAATCACTTTCTGATCGATTCGATTTTTATTTTCTTCTTAATTGTAGAATTTACGATTGAATTTATTAAGTACAATGGTAATACAACGATAAGCATAATTGTAGATTCAAGGTAATCTTTAAATTTCTGTTGATATTTAATCAAAAATCAAAGAAAGATTATATTTAGAAGACTATAATTAAAAGAGTATTTCCTATTACTTCTAATACAGAAATGTACAAATATGATTTTTGTTACGTTCTTTTTTAAATATCACTACAGATGTATGAATCACTTTCAATCTATAATTGTTTTTACTACTGTATACAAATTGTTTAAAATTATATTAAATAATTGTATTCGAAGTTTTGATTCGATTGTGGGAATTATAGATTAAGTTTGAATGAAAAAATTGATCAAATATCATGGCATAAATAAATGAACAAGAATGGGCATACTTTGACTCATGGTAACTCCGTAAAAGATCATTGTAGGATAATGGTATTTCTTTTAAATTAATAATAATAATTATTAATATACATTATTATATTAATGATAATAATAATTTGTCGGAAATGTGGTTATTTATAGGGAATCAGCTAGATCTAGTGTTCTTGGGCAGCACTAGCCCTTGCAACATTTGTGATCGATATGCACGTTTGTTAATAAGGTCCCGCTAGCTTTTGTTCTTCCGCTCCCTGGTTTTCCTTCTTCTCGATCCAGCAGCCGTACGCGCAACACGTACTTTTTGATCCCGCGGTTAACATTAATCTTTCTTTTGTCCGTATGTATATATAAATAAGTAAACGTGTTGATTTGTACGCTTATTCCTTTTATGCGCTTATTAACTTCGCGTATTCCACAATAAATCCTGACATAATTAATATACATTTGTGGGGTGTGGGATAAGAGCGTTTGGGTTATGTGATAGTGGGATCGAGTGAGGCAGAGCGAAAGAGTATGAATGTGTGTGTGTGTGTGTGTGAGAGAGAGAGAGAAAGAGAGAGTAGGATAATTTGGACAAAAGTGAGTAAGAGTGAAGGAACGAGCGACAAAAGAGTGAAGGAACGAGCGACAAAAGAGTGTAGGAATGAGCGACAAAAGAGTGGACGAACGAGCGGACAGGATCAGAGTATTCGAAGAAGAATCGTGACGTATAGAAGTTTTTGTCGTGGTTGTGAAAAATTGTGAATAAACTGTTATTTTGTTGTTGTTAAAAGAAGGTGCTCAGTGTTGTTGAATTATTATTATCACGGAGTCACGTGGAATATAACTCTTTTAAAATAATCCTATACATTATTATATTAATAATATAACAATTAATAAAAATAATCCTTCAAATTGAAGCTTGTATCGTCTGCTTTAAAATAACGTATTTCTATTTTCAAATTGATGCAACCTTGTCACTGTAACCCTTTAAATACGAAGTTATGTTTGCAATATTGAAAATTCCCAACTTCAACGAAATGCGCAAACTTTGAAAAATTTTTCTCGGAGATGCCGTTTGCAGCTAAATGAAGCTCGACACTTTCCCCTTAATATAGAAGAGAAGAAACTCGGCTGCAATTTTTGTTGCCAAGAAAAAGTTACTTTATACCTTAAAGTAACGCATATCTATCGAAAATTATTCCATGCTATAATTATTTCCAGCAGCATATTTAATACAAATAATTAAATTGTATTGAGAATTGACGCAATCAATTTATACTTTATGTAAGTATACTTTCACGTACCAACTTTCCCGAAAACGAAGAAAAATCTTCGATCTTCGAACGGCCCACAGAATAGCGGACGTTCGAAGTTCACGATTTCGAAGATCCTCGCGTGGACCCGTGCTTCGAGCCTGTCTCGATAAAAGCCGACTATAAAAACGAATGTTTCGATTCGAGCAGGCGATTGTAGCCGTCACGGAGGGGGAATCTGTGAGAACTTGCTCCCCTAATTGCAGCGATTTTGGCAGTCGGAGGGTAGTCGGTCGCGAAAGAATCGCGCGCCGCCCCTCTGCGTAAGAGCCGCCGCGTCGGAGTCCTGGTCGCGGCACAAAGGAGCAATTTATTTTCTTGAGCATCCATTACCAGCGCTCGGCAGGCCCTTCACAGGCCTTCGAGCAATGCCCGGGCTCCTTCTAATGAAATTGCTTTGACATTATCGCCGTCCGATCTCCGCTAATAGCAGCCGGGAATTCCAGCGAACAGCAAAGACAAAGGCCGATCGACGGAGAGATCGGCAGACGTAGAGACACACACACAATTAGTTTAGATTTCGCCGGCGACATTATTCTACGGAATCATCAATCCTTCATTTTCAGCTGATGATTAATATGAGGTAAGATAGAGATACCTTGTCACTTCGCCTCGACGCTCAGTGTTCCGGGTGCACGGGGATTCGGGACACAAATCATAACTCATTATTCGCGCTGGCACCCCTAATACTTATTTTATGGAGAATACACGAATGCATCGATTGATGCAGCAAGGGTATAGTCTCGTAAAAAAAGGTTTAAGTGACTTGGATTCTATTTTCAAATATAAATTTTTTGGTAATTCTCGCTGTTGTGACTTTTTGCTTATTTATTACTAATTTTTATAGTGTTAGTAATATAGTTAGTAATAATTATTTATTACTAACTTTTGCTAAGCTAATCGTGCATTATACGTAACTTATACAGGATGCCCAATTGAAATATATTTAATCGAATATCTTCAAAACCGACGATCGTATTTAAAAATGTTTCCAATGAAATTTAGATGATTTTAGGAGCCACTCGATCCGATATTATCAAGATTTTTCTTAATAAACGCGTCGAGGTCGCACGAAAGTCAACTGTATCATTTTATATTTGTTCATACGTTTTTTTATTATGACACTCAATTCAGCACGTCATTATCTTCATAAACATATTTATTGCGAAAAGTCATTGGCTAAAAAAATATTTAAGTTAAAACTAACGCAAAACCTAATCTAGATCTACTTTGAACCTAACGCGGACCTCGCCTTAATACAAATAAAATAGTAATAATTAAAGTGGTAATAGCAGTTGTTTTATTCTGCATTTATGGAACACGCCTGTTCGTAAGAGGGGAGTCGGATCGATCTTTGATTCCCTTTGTAAGATGCATGCCACGCGTGCCCTAATGACGAGACGGTCGAGGCGAACGCGGTAATTGCAGCGGAGCGCAGAAGGAGTGCAATATGCATCACAATGCCAGTGGGCACGGAGCCGGTGTATTGATGAAAGCATTAATAATGCCTCGGAGGAGTTGATGGCACCGGTGATTATATTAATAGCGAAGCTATTTTGATGGTGATAGCGGAATGGGAAAAATGAAGGCTGCGCAGCTGGCGGGACCATTAGTTGCCAGCGTGGAGCTGCGTTGACAGACCGGATGTGGAATTGCTAAGAGTTAATAGGTCGAGAACAGGATAATGGGGCCAGTTACTGTGGAGTGCCAACAACTGTGCCTTTAATTTATTTTCAACCGTAATAATGGACTTTCTATTTACTGAATAAGACGTATTAAGTTTTCCTATATGATCTCAATCTAAATTGAGAAATTTTGGTAAGTACGTAATAACACTTATTTATCAAAATTGTACGTGTAAGGTACCACAGAAATTATTTCAGATATCTCGCATAGAGATCGCGATTTTTTTGCAAAGCATATGGAAAAGCGTAAGCAAATATTGAACAAGTAAAGATCGATTAAATAAAGTATATTTAAATATTAATTTCGTAATACGTTTTTGTGGTTCTTGTGGAGCATGAAAAGACAAGTCGAATGAGCACAATGATCGCACTATTGTAATCATAATCCTTGCATCTGAAAGTCGAGCTATAAATTATTTTCATTCAATTTTGCATAGAATAGTACGTATTCTGACAGAGGATGAAAAAGCAAAATCAACGAGTATAATTATTGTATACTTTCGATTATTCAATTTCGAGACACTTGTGTCTGAAAGTTGACTACTTAATATTTCAGAAACAAATATCTCGAGATTAAACGACCGAAAGTATATGTTTATTATATTCGTTGGATTCGGCTGTCGATGCTCTACACGAATATCGTTAACAATACACAGGGGGTTTCTCATAGAATTACCCCACAGCGGTAAATATTATCCCAGAATGCTTGCATTATGGCCAACTTTTTCGGAAAACCATGCCGCACCAGTCACAACGCAAATGCTTCCTAAATTCGATAATAACTGCGACAGTATGCGTTGCGTCGGAACTCGGCCGATCCCGATTAAGCCGTAAATCATCGATCGATCATCGACAACAAAAGGATCCCGGGCCCGTGCGCGGCCTCGTAAATCTGATTCGAGCCGCGGAAAAGGACCGTCGCGCGTTCCGACGTCGGCCGCCGCGTTTTTACTACGGTGTATAAATCAAATCGGCAAGATTTACGATGTTATCGTTGCCCACGCAAATACCATTATTCCGTCGGCCGTTCTAAAGGTGCGCGGACCGACGGCAAAGCAAATGCGACGGCACGGCCGCGAAGAAACGCGGACGCATAAACTCGTCGAAGCCCTTTGTGACGGGAGCGCGACGCTTTGAAAAATGCGATCGTACACGTCGCCATTCAGACCGCCTTCCATTGTAGCACGGTGACAAAAACGCCGGGCATTTTTTTCGTGTCTGACGAAAGTGGGTCTAACGAACCTTTCCGACGCTGCGGTTTCGTAATTCCGTCGTCGTTTGTTTGAATTGCGTCGTTGTTTTTCTCCGTGCAAGTACCGGCGAGGTAAAACAGTTATCAGATTTTGATTTGTAAAATTTAATTGTGCGCCATCTTGGTTAAAGCTCGAGGACCAAACTTTTGTCTGATTCTTCTTAATAAAGTAAATTTATGAATATCACATAAAATAAATGACAATAGCAAATAAGTAAATCAAAATAAATTGTATATAGTTATATACCCGAAAAAAATAATTCTCAAATCATTTGCAACAAGATTTAAGACATAGATCAAACTATACTAATTAATATATTAGTACTAATGTATAGTACTATATTACTAATAAATAATAATTAATATATTGGATGTTTTAATTACAATTACAATATCCGATCGTACAATATTATTACATATCTACAACAAGATTTGGATATTTATTATATTTAAATTATATACGTTTATTATAAATTGCTACAGTTTTATCCAAATTCATTAAAAAATTGAAGAATATTGTTATCTCTACTTCAAAGCATTAAAATGATTAAAAGTGGAAACACATCTTTATTTAATTTTTTTAAATAAAACATAAACCACTTGTTGATTCATCGAAATCTATTTGGACGTCAAAGCGCGATAAATATAATTGATTTTGATTCCATTTTCATTTGATCTTTGATTCCATTTTTTCAAATATCTTATTAACTAAAAAAATCTAATAATTCAGAGATGGAAATGGTATTATATTATAATTTATATAATGATGTACAACAGCATGAGTTTATGTAAACTAGGAAATCGTGTACTGCATCTTGTACAGTTTATTAAGTTCTGTCCCAGGGAAAGGAATTCGTGGAATGTCTATAGATTTATGGATTTCCATTTGAAAAGCGGTTCTCTGCTACCGAGAACTGCTTGTTGATAGACCGGGAAATATTTGTGGATTCTGATGTGCGCTTACACTAAATCTCGCACAATTTCGGCGGGTTCATAGTTCCCGTAGCGGAAGCATGAGAAATGTCAATAATTCAAGGAGAAACGACAATGTACCGGAAAGCCTTTATCCCTTGCGTCAATCCGCTCGGAATCGCTCCAGACCGTCGTTCCATAGCGACGGACTCGACACCGTCGCGATAGACCAACCCTAAATTATTTATCCTCACACCTTTCCCAAATCACAAACATTCCACTATAGCAAAATAGTTCATTACATATAGATCTAAAAGATTTAACCTAAATATCTTTACAAAAATATAAAGAAAATCACATCTAAATGAACGATCCAATAAGAAACTCGAGCTGTAACCCAATCCAGTCAGGTTATGTTAATTTAAATGACTTTTTGTGACGTTTATTCTACATGAAAATTATCTGTTTATATGTGTTCGTTTGTATGCGTCGTTAATGGCGAAAATAACTAGTAAAAGAATAAATGATCAAATAAGTTTGTGCCGTAATGCTGAGGAAAGGGCTTGCACAAGTTTTCGTCGCGTGCGGCTTATTCCCATCGCTGGAACGGATGAAAGGGGAACACCGGGCCTAATCCGACGAAAAATTTTTCATATCTATACGCGATGGAATGCACGGCTGTCGTATCACAGACAGAGAAGGGATCATCAGATATGATTCTGGATTTTCGCGTGTAATGAAGACAGGAGGCGTTCCATAAAAACGCAAGACTTTCATTATTCTGGAAACATCGTTATGAAGAACAGCTGTCCTGACGACACCTAATCAGGATCTATCTGAACTTCTTCCTCAAACATCACCAGTCATCAGAATGTTCATCAAGATGATTGTTTAAATAAAAAATTATTTATTACGTGGAAGTTTAAATAAAGGACAAAAATTACTCATTATTTATATTGATCAAAATAAGATCATGTAAAGTAATAAAATCGTTTCCTTATTTATAAATATATTATTTATCATTTATTCATAGTATTATTTATCAACAAGTTCTACGATAATAATAAATGATAATTAATATTTATTACTCGATAAACGAAAAGAAAAGTATAAAAATTACTTAGTATATTAAAATTAAATTAAATTATTCGCTTTTTTATCCTAATTTCAAAGTAAAAAAGATAACATTTTATTTACATAGCTGATGTATCCATTATATAATACACAACATATGAACAAAAAGCAAAAATTATTTGGAATTTGTCGTTTCCCAAAATCTAAATAAAAAGATAACACTTTACTTATGTGACGAGCCGTGGCCGGAGGTAAATGAGTTTGTGCGGATATTTTGAAAGGAATGCGTGGACTGGCCGATGCCTCTTTCATCACCTGGTGGCCACCTAGTAGGATAAGGTTTGAACTCGCGCCTATACGGCGAATTAGATATTCTATTTTTGAATGAAAGGACCGCGTTCACCGCCGACGTTATCTAGCGTATGCCTTCAAGAAGGAAAGGAAAAACGTCGGGAGAAAATCTCCGTACGTAACACTTACGAGAAAGAAATAATAAATAAATTACAGGTGAAATTATTTAAACTTTAATCACTATTTCTACGTTAATCATTATCTGAATTTCTAATTTACTATTATTTAAAATAAATTCCACCCAACTCTGCCAGCCATCATTTTTCAATGGTCTAACTATTTGCAATACAGAATATTACCACCAATTGAACTGTCGTCCTGTATGTTACAGTTCTTCGTTTTTATTTTCAATTTTTGACGGTGTTTTGAGGGTTGTACGATTTTTTTAGCTCAGCGCGTAAAACTGAGTCGAAAATGTACTCGTGCATTTTCCATACCGCGTCATGTTTTCCACTAGCACCATTTGAAAAAGTTGGAGGGTACGCGAGAGGCTTTTGTACCGCAGCCGTCGAGCATCGGTGCACTCATCGACTTCAAAGTTATTTATCTGAGCAACAGAGGCTCGCACGAAAAAAAAAGGTTTCCTACGAAATCGGTACTGTTTTTGACGTTGATTATGACGCTTGCAAACTTTGTATCAATCTCTTGCCCGTAACGAGTGAAACGGCGCATACAAGCGTCCCATTATACTCCCTTCTTTTCAGGAAAATTAATTGGACCGTGCGGCGTTTAAATTGAAATTTCGCGTGGGATCAATTTTCGATAATGTAAATAGTGTCAACGTCGTGCAACCGCGAGACACGATTGAACGTTTTCCACGGTACAAGTACAGAGAAATACATAATGTTCCGCGAACCGAGCTTTCATCATCGAGTGCTTCAGAATATCCGTATTCATTTTTGGAAAGATTAAATTATACAAAACTGTTTCGTATGAAGCGAGCATTAAATCTCACTGTAATAATTGCATAATATCAAACTTCTGCTTTGAATAATTCACCGCGGAACCGTTTCCCTTTTTATCCGTGCACTATTTGGCCGGACGTTTTGCATGAAGTACCGTATGAATATTTGAAAAATTCCGCCTCGGATTATTTTCCATATACATATACCGCCCGTATGACACATACCGTACGAAGTTGTATGAAAATCCTTGAATGAAATTCTATCGTACCGCTCATTTCATACAAACTATTCATGAAATGTAAATTTTCATTCGAAATTTCATTCTACAATGCTTTATGATTATTTTTATGTTTATGCACAATTATACAAGAAAATTATGGCATTTCCGCGAAATAAGGGGTTCCTGAGGTAATTTTACGTAACTTTTTCCTTTACAGAAATTTTCTCCGCAGCTTTGCTCACGAGTTATTAGTGAAAAACACTGGCCAATAAGAGGCGAGCGATATGTTACACGTTACACGAACGAAAATTAAAAAATTCATAACAAATATCCACGAACATCTAACTTCTAACTTCTAACCAGCGAACGCTAACTCTATCTTAAAAAATAATTAAGTACGACAGTGCCAAGATTTTTCGAAGAAACGGCATTATACACGGTGTTTTATAAAAAAAGGTATGACACGTACGATAATTAAAATTTGTTTAAAAATATCCACAGACTTTCTCTATCATTAAAAATAATTGTATACGACGAAGCAAAGATTTTTCGAAGATATTTCGCGTTATTCACGGTGTTTTATTAAATAGGTATGACACGTACGAAAGTGAAAAAATTCTTAACAAATATCTACGAACTTTCTCTATCTCCAAAAATAATTATGTACGATGAAGCAAAGATATTTCGCGTTATACAAGGTGTCAAAAATGAACACGGTAACGGGAAACGATCCACGCGACACGGTGTTCCTCGAAGTAATCCAAAAACACCATCCCGGTACAATAAATTCCGTGAAATCTGTATCGGAACGAAGAGGGGTGCTCGTCCCGCGACCCAAAGAAAGCAGAGAGTGCGCGGCAAAAGAATTATTTAAATCGGATGTCAGCGGGGAATCTATAACGATCGGCGGGCTCGATGCACACACGAGGTTCTTCCGAATGCGGAGTCGATAGGAGGCGTTGAATTGCGGCGAACACGGTAAACCAGGGGGGGGGGGGGCTACAGGGAACAGGCATCAAGTATGTTAATTCCCGTCGTTCAGGCAAACCGCCAATCGCCGCCCGAATCATTAAACTCCACCGATAATGGCCGGAGTAACACTTACCTGGCTGCGGAACGCCAGGCACCGGAACCGAATCGTCACAAGGACCGATATTATCCCTCCGAACCGGTTCCATCGTCCGGAAATCATTTTCCATTTTCCTCAATCATACTACCACGATTTTCGAAAATTATATTTACCGTAGCTACTATTATTGCTCCGTCGATTTTTCGTAGCCAATTTTTAACTCGAATTTGGTCATGTTCGTCCTCTCGTTCTACTTTTATTATACTGTAACTATGATCCCAAATAGTTTTATACCAGAGAATTGTTTAAATTTCTGTAAATTTATTTACCCATATTTATCTACTCTACATATTCATATATCATAAAAATACATTTGATACTTCTGAACTAATGTGAATGCTGAAAATTTCGTCGAAATGGGTTAACCTTGACATGAGCTGTAAATCACAATTTTAAATTACCGAGGACTATCAAATATATTTTAAAAATGTTTACTGTAGGCTCAGATAGAAACATAAAGACGACAGTTCTTTTTACATTTTTGTTAACCCAAGTAATAGTAAAATTTAAAAAAAAAAAGGTATTACAGTCATTGTACAGTGAACCAGTCTCTTTAACATTTATAAAAGAATTAAAGTTATTTAGACCAATTTTAAAGACGTTATACCATTTTAAAAGTGTTGACTCGATTTAACTACCGCCTGTATATGTCATCGATCACGTTGCGTACCGGTCAATTCCGTGCCCCGGTCCTAAGATGATCGGCGCGCGGATCATTTAATGAAACGGCTTTTGAAAAAAAAGACCGGATGATTACTCGTGAACGTTGGAAATCGGTCGGTAATTTCTCATTTCATCCGGAGAACGAATAATCCTGGCGAAAGACAAACCGAGGGCAAACTAAATCGTTCCGTGAGCAGTGTCGCGAAATGTCATTTGCATACGGCACGGATTCGCGGATTCTAAATGGCGGACGCCCGTTACGGTGCCGCGTTTAAACAGAGAGCGAAGCGTGAATTCCTCAGGTTCATTAAAAACCGTTGATTAAAGCGTCGTGGATTTCATCGGACATCTTCTTGGCCTTTTTCTCGGCTTGAAATGCGGCTTGCTCGCGCTGCCCAGAATGCATCAGGCTGGGTAGCGCCGTATAGATACCTTAAAACCGTAGTAATACGTTCGCTGGGAACAGCTAAAGCGAATCATTAATCGGCAAAACTTGCTCCGTGGAACAACGAATTAAAAGGAGGAACAGGTCGTTCCTCTCAAATGAGCCATCCAATTGTTTTAACGTTCGAGGGTCGGGAGTCGAGCGCTGGAAAGGTTTATAGTGACTCCTGGGGTATTTAAGTGGAACGTTGGCGCGATGGAATCTCGAGAATCTAGGGTACTTTTATTTTCTATTCGAATTTTAGATTGTAGAAGCCATTGTGTCTTTGAAGCGTTGTAGATCCTTGGATGTAGACTTTTGGAGGGTTTGGAATTTGGAATATTTTTATTATTTAACCTTTGGACTTCGAATTTTTGACGCTTTCAGTTTTGGACTTTCGTATTCTTGGACCCTCGGACTTTTGAACATTCGCATGATTGGACTCCTTTTTGGACTGCTTTATTTTTGAATGGCTATGTGTTTGGACTATCGCATCATTAGTCTCTTGGACTGCTGGATCCTTGGACTTACTCTTGGACTCTTGGATGTTTTTTTTCACTAATATTTTACGTGGCGTCAACTACTTGGACTTTTGTACTTTTGTACTCTTGGAATCTTGGACTTTTGTATTCTTGAACTCTTGGGCTTTTAGAATTTTGTACTATTTGACTCTTGGACTTCTACATATTTGTATTTCTAGTATCTCGGAGTTTTTGAGCATTGGATTATTAAAAGTCTTTAAACTTTTGGACTATTGGACCATTGGACTCTGGAAATTTTTGATCTTCGATACTTTCGATTTTTGGTCCTTCGAACCAGTGAATTGCTGGATTTTCAGGCTATTCAATCCTTGAACTCTGGTTCTTTTGGATTTTTGAACTGTTCGATCCTTGGACTCTCGCACTTTTGAATCTTCCATTCTTTTGATTTTTGGACTACTGGATCCTTGGACTCTTTAACCTTCGGATCTTGGAATTTTTGAGCTATTGGATCATTGGACTCCTGACTTCCTGTATAGATCCTCGAATCTTTGGATTTTTAGGCTACTGGATTCTTGGACTCTAACTTCTTCAACTAATATTATCATACAAATAAATACGATTGTACTAAAACAGATAATGCGTATTTAAATATATAGATAAAATTTAACATTTAGTCCTACCTATTTCAGAGAAATTGTCAAGGACAGCGCAGGAACGCGTACTTGTGCATCGTAAAATGTTAACAACATTACGATTGCCGGCGCTTTTAAGAGATGTCGCTAATTGCCGCCATAATTCAATTTTAAGCAAATTTTAAATCGAGTACGATTTAAAAAACTATTACGATATTTGCAACTTCCCCCTAATTATTAGGTCTACCGGAAAATTATGTTCGCTATTTGCAACGTTGCCACTTTATTTGCGACATATATTTCTCAAAAATGATATTCATAAATCGCTGAATCGATATCAATAAATATTAGGTGCATACAAAATTTATTGTTTTCTTTTTTTTTAAGAAAAGACAGAATTTTCCGATAGACCTAGTACTCATAAATAAAAAGTTTACACTAAATTAATCACAAGTTATATGATATCTCATTTTTTTTTAAATGAACTTACACCACTTTCACTATAAACGATCTTTGAAACTCCGCGCCTCCAATTCTTGAAACATCGAAACCCTTAGATCGTCTATTGTAGTAATTCTCCAATTACCCTTAAATGCCGAAGTTATGGGATTCTCCGCGAACTTTATCATCGTCAGACCTTTAGACCTAGTTTCGCCGATTGCGGAAACAATGTAGGACCATAGAACGGTCTGGAACTGTAGCTACGTACGAAAGAAGCAGCCCGTAAACATTCACCGGCTCTAGTCGCAATTACCCGGCGCGGGCAAGAACTCATCAAATATTTAACACTCGGTATACCGGTATACAGAGGTTGTGTATCGGTAACGCGCGTCCTGGTGTATAATGATGGTGTCCGAGCTCTCGCGGGTCCCCTCCAGTCACGTATCTAGCGAAGTGTTTTCGCAAGCCGGCCACGGAACGGGCAGAGCGGGGCCTCTCTCCTATCGATTTCACGCCTCGATTACGTAGTTACGACAGTTGCCGATTCTCCCACGGCTTTTTCCCGGGAAATCGCGTAAGCCAACTGAGGCGATCCCGTAGCCTCGATAAAAAGGCTAAGCCTGTCCTGAGAATCCGTCGCCGCTCCGATCCTCTTGTCGCGAAAATTCCTCGCGAGATTCCACGTTTCCACTCCGGCTACTCCTTCCCTGCTGCTCTTACAAACGTTTCACGAGGGGCTGCGTTATTAATTCCATGCGACACGAACGAGACACCGACGTCGAATTCAACACGCTCCACGATTTGACAATTTACAGACATTCGGAACGCGGCCTCGAAGTAGGCGCAATATTGCTGAATATTTGTAAAGGTTGAAGCGGCTGATTTTAACATTGATGTTGTTTTACTTTATATTTACATATAATTCAAACATTTATATGTAACTAAACTTTGAGAAGGGTTTAAAAAATTTTGTTTGTCTTATTTAATCTTGGACATTACGTGTTACTGTCCGTTTAATAAAAATTAATTCCAACCAACGTTTGAGAATTTCTTTCGGTGAATACGCGAAGGATTCTGTAGAGTTTTCTGAATACAATAGCATTTTCTTTTATAACATTGTGAGCATTTGAGTAAGTTTAAGTTTAATGTACAGAAGGGAAGGATGGTAAATGTGATTGAAAATAGAAAGTATGCGATTCATTCTCATTTGGATCGGTTTTATAGATTTTTAAGAAGGCAATCGTATTTTTATATAACATTATGTACATTCGAATAACCCGTTATTTTATTAAAATGATATAGAGTAAATAGTATTATAAAATAAAAATAGAATAATACAGAGAATATATTAGCTGTTATATGATATACAATGATATACAAAACGGTACACGTTTTTATATTTATAGCTAGAACACTTAGGACTAAAATTGAGTTGTAAATTATCATTTGTATACAGGGTGGGGCAAATAAAGTGTTACAAAGCAATATCTCCATTATCGTTAATGATACGCGAAAATGCTTGAGGAACAAATTGTTTGGTTCGAAGGGGCACATGTTGTGGTGGAAATCGTTTTTTTTTAAAGGTCATATTTTTTGAGATTTGAAGGTCATCGATGTTTTTTCAAATGGAACTATGTATTTGTTTTTCGATTACATTATTGCCGATTTTAAGACGAATCCAGCGACCTATAACTCGAGGTCATTCTAGTAGCGCAAAGTATGAAAAATAGTTGAAAAACCGAAAAATATCGCAATAATCATTTCCACAGGATCCACTAACCTTAGTTTGATTCTACCTACAGAACATGCTCCAAATGATGTTCGTTCGTGTTTTGTTGAGTTGTTCACCTCACGCAACAACATAATCATATTAGTTAGTTATGCATTACCTTCTAATGTGAATACGTCGGATCGCGAAAATGAACGATTTTCAAGAAGCAACTTCAATTTTAGCCTCAACTTCAACTTCAATTTCAATTTTAATTTCAACTTCAATTTCAACTTCAATTTCAATCTGAATTTCAATTTCGACTTCAATTTCAATCTGTATTTCAATTTCAACTTCAACTTCAACTTCAACTTCAACTTCAATTTCAATTTCAATTTGAACATCAACTTCAATTTGAACATCAACTTCAACTTGAACTTCAACTTCAACTTGAACTTCAACTTCAACTTGAACTTCAACTTAAATTTCCAGCACCATGAACATATGGTATCTTACTAATTTAGGATGATCGAAAGCCTGTATTATACCGTTTATTTATTAACATATTCCTTTATTCTTTATGTGGTAGAGCTCCTGTACTGGACCCCTACATTACCATCCTGTATAGAGAAATAAATTAACTTCATCTGATTAATCAACTTCATGTAATTAATAATACTTGATTAAATTAAATAGGTTAGTTCAGTTTGGTTGGATTAATTCGATTTTATTGAATTTATTTGATTTGATTCATTTGATTTGGATTAATTATATCTGATTCGTACGAAGTCTATCTGTTAGTCTATTTGTCTACTTGCAGGAAGTTTATTTGTAACAGTCTATCTATCCAGTATTTTACAGAGCCGCGGCTGAAGTCTTAACTTAATCATTTTTTCTACTATATCACGACCTTTTTATCTGATAAATAAAGAGCCCGTATAAATAAAGCCTATGTGCAACAGTTCGACGAATGCGATAACTTAATTTTACGAAAACGTAAATCGTAAGAAATTTCCCTCGTAGCCACGGAATTGTGCCGCGATTCTTTTCACTCCCAGCATCGTTCCGCGTGCGTCTATTAACGGAACAGTCGGAGAAAAATTACCACCGCAGTATCGGCGATCCGTCGCGATCTCGGTGACGCAGGACATTGGATAAATAATAAACGCGGATGTACCGGCGTGCGATGCTAAAACGGGGACCGTTCCGCAGCGCCGCGGCCGCGGCGAAGTTTATAAACGCCGGAACGTGCGGACGTCGTCGCGTTCGCAAGACGTCGTAACGTCGCGATGACGATCCGCAGCAGGATCCGGATGGGATCGTTGATGGGATCGCGCGATTCCTAGGATCATTCGTCCACGTCAGTTTATCGGCGTGCGAACTTTTATCGCGCGCCTTCATAAAACCGAGCTGCCGCTGCGGAATTAAACGCATCGTCGTCGTCGACGACGACGACGATGATGACGACTGTAACGGAGCCAACGACGCGACATAGTCGTCGCCGTGGCGCGGACTTTCCACACTTCTCGTCTCCGGAAAAACTATCTTTCACCAAGAACAACTCGGCCCGGATGACGTAGCACGACGTGATTTGATTCGCCGGCTACGCCGCGACGGCGGAACATAAACGCGATATTACGTGCCCCGTGTCGCGATGCATGCAATTTTTCCGCCGCCCGTGTCTCGCGATAACTCGATGCGATTTAACGCCCGATGTCACGGCGATAACGGTACGTGTTGCGGGTTCCTTTTCCGACGAGATTCGATCGTACGACGCAAACCGTTTGATTTCGACGATCAACGTCGGTAACGTGTCACTGTTGGAACTCGGTTAAGCGGAGGAATTGTGGGCAGATTGGGTGTTCTGATAATAGAACAGTTGCGATGGAACAATTGAAAACATTGCTTTGTATATTATAAAGTGTTAAGATGTATGGTAAATAAGAAGTTTAACATTTTCTTTCATGTAATTGAAAAGAAGGAATATATTCCAAGAGGCGAAGTTATTTTGGTCACCCTGTGTATGCTGTTACGTACGGAGATTACTCCCGACGTTTTTTCTGCTCCTTCTTGAGGGTTTACGCTAGCTAACGTCGGCCGGGAGCACGGTTCCGCGATCATAATATAAAAAATGTTTAGTCTTCCGACGAACGCCAGCCTAAAGGCTGGGACCACCCGTTTCCGAGTCACTGTATCATCCGCGGTGTAGGCCCCCACGATTCAAACATAAAAAATGTTTAGTCTTCTAACGGACGCCAGTCTAAGGGCTGGGACCATATGTCACTGTATCATCCGCGGGATGATCTGGTCACGTAGGCCCAGCCCCCACCACCAAATATTCTAGTTCAGCCGCGTATAAAAGGGCTAAGATTTTTCTTGTCATCGGGCAGTTTCAAGTCAAATCGCGACGCGAGATGTAGTTCGAGCCGAGTTCTCCTTCGAGCAATAGTTAACCCCCGCCGACTTGGTGCGTAAACCAGGGAGCGTGTCTTAGGACTATCGCGAATCTTACACTACACTCACACACTTGTAATAGACTGAAGTTGTTAGATTATATTAGTTTTTACTTTCAATTCAGTGTACAAGTTTATTTCATTCCATCTCCCAGTTCGAGTCAGTTGTTGGTAACGATCTCACAAAGATACACCTTTGCCGCTCGGGGTGTATCTATTAATATTTCTTTCGAAGTTACGAGGCAAATTTAACCTCCGGCCACGTGTGCAGTGGCCCTCGGCTCGTAACAATGCTATACAAAAACATCCATTTATTGTATGAAATATTTATTGACAGATAGGATTGTTAACTGTGACTTTTTCCGCGTTGTCGAAAATGAGGAAAATATTTAATTTAACAAAGTTATTTTGCTCACTCTGTATATAAAACGTATTGGTATAAGGCGATAAGGCGATATGTATAAAGAGATCTATTTATTGTACAAAATATTTATTGGTAAGAAGGTTAACTTTGACTTCTTTGCATCTTATCGAAAAGAAGGAGAATCTATAAATTGACAAAGTTATTTTGCTCATCCTGTATATACATAGACATCTTTTCAAAATTCGTGGAAAACGTGTGGCCAGTCTGTTAACACAACTCTAATCCAAATCTAACGCACATTTCACTTAGACGTAGCCTAGATATTACTTATAACTAGATTACGAATGTTAATGCAAAATTAAAAGTAACCTGAATCAATTGTAAGGAACGAAGTTAAATAAAAATGTATTTCTTCCTCCGGTGATTTCAATAAATTAAGGAAAATATAAGAATATTTTGAAATTCCCTCAATGTCTTCCTTAATTGTTCTTTCACCTATTCATTTTTCTCATAAATTCCAGTCCACACTCTAATTTCAACATTCGCCCCACCAAATCAAACAATATTCTACCTTCGTATTTGTTCATTTCACAGTGCCAATCAGTGAATTGTCGTTTGAAGGGAGAAGAAAGAGTAGTCGAATGCGAAGCGATGCCGTCGTACTTGGCATTTTCGTTCCGTTCTCGCTTTCTCTGTTCAACGACGCGTAAATGAATAACTATGGACAGATTAAACAGAATCGTCGAAGTATAAATAGATTTCATCACTGGTAGATAGGGTGTATCAATATTTTCGTTCAATCGCCAAATCCTAAAAGCTCGTGTCACGGATTTCGACGACACTCCTGCACGATGATCGAAAATTTTGCTCCACTCGGAAACATGTTCGGACAACGAAGACTAACTGGAACTGGACGTCACCAACTTTAATTGCGTCGTTCGATTCGAAAGGCCCGGCGCAACAAACGTTGGAGTTCCAATTTGTCAAAATTCAAATATCATGGCAACTGTTGTCGCCTTCCGAGTGTACTTGAATTCGCGCCAGAATGACTGTTTAGCAGTGAATTGTACGGCAATCGTACAATTGTTCGTTGTTTGCTCGTTGTTTGCTGCAGAGTGGACAAACTATTCCTACTGTGGCAACATGTATAACACAGGATAAATTAATTTTGCGGATTATTGATTTCATCCATGTTGCATTGCTCATTTAAACCGCGAAAGGTACCGTTCTAATTGTTAGAAATTGCAACATACTGCCCGTGGTTCTATGTGGAAATTCCAACGGTAATTTTGTATCGGCTGATGCGTGGCTATTTATTGTATGAATAACAATCTAATTGTGTCATTTCACCATATCTTCGACTAGAACCAATGGAATGTTTGCCAGATATTCAAACAATCTGAACTATGCGGTTTACATGTTTTATTTGTATTATCAGAAATCGATAATCGTATCGTTGAGTTACGAGACAATGAATCTGCACGGAAATAATAATATCTGTAAATTTATAAATTTGCAAATTGTTTGCGCTACATTGAAATATTTTTATAGCTTTCGCGAGATTTCCATGAATATTGAATTCAAAGTCGCTTACTGGAGTCACTCTTTTATTAATTAAATATAAATGTAATTAAACTAAATATTGTACGTGAAAAATGTGATTAGATACCTATAACTCATAATAACAATTTAACAATATAATATTAATATAGCAGTGACATAATAATAATATAAGGCCATAATATAAAGACGTATCAGTAGTGATATAAACCAATGTGTAAAAAAATTTTTATCGCAGTTTACGGAACATTTTTGTCGTAACTATACCGACTCTGACTTTTTCTTATCTGTAACCATAAAATCCATGTTCAGCGAATCTTGTGGGAATTAAGGCGAGATAAGTAGCAGCTCCGAATCGTATACCACACCCTTCTGGGGAATGTTCACTTGACTCACATCTGGTTCCCTCGAACTTCAATTCTGATTAACTTGATCTTGCTTTCACATATTTTTTAACTCCATTTCGTATTTCTCTCGCTTGATTTTCCTTGTATTCATCTCACAGAAGAATTTGTATTGTTCTTTAATTCCTCAACAATTATCGACCATATAAACTATTATTGTAAAAAGTAATCATACAATATAATCATACAATAATAAATCGGAACTTACTTCGATGATCAAAAGCCTCAATGGAGTTAATTTTAACCTCTTCGGGGATGAATTTTTATAGTAGGGAATAATCCATTTATTTGTTTCTTTTTTATTTATCATTGATTTCATTTCATTCGGTGCGGTTTTTTCTGTATTTCTAAGGGATTCTGTATTAAATAGCTTTCTAACTGATTCTCATTTTCTTTACACTTAGGATAATCATAATTTTAAGAAAACTAAACGTACACATACATGGCAGTAGAAGAGGTTAAGTACATGTAAAATTAATTACAGTAAATTTTTGATACAAAATTTAGTTGAAATGAATTTTTATTATAGATTTAAATTGAAACAGAGTTTAATAGTGTAAGTGTATAGTATGACTGAGAGTGTGTGGTATGTAAGAAAGAGTGTGCGGTTGTATGAATGTATAGTAATAAGATAACATGAATGCATGGTTGTGTGCGTGAAACAAATGAATGATTGGGATCATCGATCGGGCGAGGGACAACGGAACGTGGTGGCCACACTTCTTCGGTGACGCCACGTGGGAACAGACGTTTTGTGTATATCTTTGTAAAATAAAAGTTAACATTATTCCGTTAACCAAGTTCCTTACAATAGAAACTTAAATTATAGTATAGATAGAATAGATACAATAGATTTTTATAAGAATTCAAAGAGAAAGTTTAATTGTAATAAATCTTTAACAAATTGTAGGAAATACTTAAAAGAAATATCATAATAGATATTGTTACGAATATGGATCGATATCTTTTGATATCGAGAGTTCCTTGTGGCATCGTTGCTTGGTAAATATCTCCTGAGCAACGATTTAACAAGAACGACTCAGAGTTGAGAGAGACGTCGTGGTAAATGGTCGAATATTGAGTTCCCCCTTTCCCGAATAAAGAGTTCTGCTGTTATTAAAGTCGTGACGTTATTATTCAACATCCCGCGACTGCGCTCACGTAACAATATCTATAGGAACGCGAATGGAAAATTTAATGAAACATGCGCACCACTGCTTATTTTTTCCTAACCTCGCTTAATACGTAATATAAAGTAGTGGAATAATTCCACAGTATATAGATAAGTATAAGTGGTCGTTTTATTAATGTACGCACACGTGACCATCAAATTCTAATTATCAGGGAAAATCATGAAAGCGGTCAGTCGCACAATCCTGTGTTTTGCTGATAGAGATTCATTTTTCACTCTCGGCCCGCTGATTGGCTGCGTATCAAAGCGTAGCATAGCGAACCCCTCGCTGGGGTTCAAGAGACAAACCGCAGCTAACTAAGTTACCTGTTCTACCGCGGGTCCGAGAAAATTTCAACAGAAATCAGATAATTCAGCCTTGTGCCCGGCTACCCAGGTTGGAGAACTGCTTTTGTAGCTTATGTCCACAAAAGTGACCGCCGCCCCCCCCTCCTCCCCCCGGGCATAATTCCAACGAAATTCGGCACTGGAGTTGAATTCTCTGGGAAAAAACTGAAGCGATGTTATGGAGAACTTCCTTCGTCTACGACGCTTAATTAACGAGATAATTGAGATTGAAGTTGATGGACGCATGGTGCTTCGTAGATGGCGTTATTAGACGACGCCGTCGTTTCAGTGTTTCGATTAATATTTCACGGTAACGAAGCCGTTTGTTAAAAAATATTATTGCACAATTTCGATGCAGTTCCTGTCAAAGAATCAGAAAATATCCTCGAAATTGAATTTTGAGAGTAAAATAATTGACGAGGTGCAAAAACATTGACCGACAGAGGCAGCAAAATAAAGGAAATAAGTCTGATTTGAATTTTATAGTAAATATTTTTCAAAACCGACGCTGCATATGAAAAAAAGTTATTTCATACTTTCGATACAGTTTTTTTTTTTAGAATAAAAAAATGTACTCAAAATTGAATTCTGATAGTAGGATAGTTAAATAAGTGCAAAGGCGTTGAGTAATAGTGGCAGCAACGCAAAGGGAATAAACCTGCTTCAAATCTTTTATCCAATATTTTTCAAAACCGTTGCTGCGTACAAAAAAAAAAGTTACTTCATATTTTCGATGCAGTTTTTTCCGTAGAATCCTAAAATCTCCTTAGAATTGAATTTTGATAATAGTATAGTTGATTAAGTGCAAAAACATTGACCAATAGTGGCGGCTAAACAGAGTGGATAAACTCGTTTTAAATTTTCAAGTAAATATTTTTCAAAACCGACGCTGCGTACAAAAGATAGATATTTCACAGGTTCGATGCAGTTTTTCTTGTAGAATCCGGAAATATTCTCAAATTTGAATTTGACTAGACTTTAGTCATTTTTACTAGATTTTAGTTATTTGAATTTACCACTTAACACGTTCACACCGGCATGACCGCCGGTGGCCCATGCTTGTCTGTTCCGTGGGGCGGCATGGGCCATCGATGGGCCAAGCTGTTCCTTTTCCTAGTGCGACATTGACCATATGCATTGTTTGCCCGTCGACCGGGCTTATCGCCATAAAAAACGAATTCGTGCGACTGGCCACCGTGGGCCTATTCGAATCAGCTAGTGGGTATTAGGGTGCAAGCATTGAACATCATAATTTGTTGCCGCGCCGCCGCACGGAACGGACAGCGAATATCCGCGCCGGCGTGAACGTGTTAACTAACTGTAAATAATAGCGTCAAGCAAAGTTAATAATCCTGTTTTTCGAATTTTCAAGTAAATATTTTTCGAAACCAGCGGCTCGCGCGAAAAAGAGTTGCAGCGTATTTCCGGTGAAGTTTTCCCGTGGAATCCGACACAGTTTAGGAAAATAGATACAGTACACGGGTTGCGGAGATATTGTCGCAGCAAACTGGATGCGTAAAGGCGGGAATCGTGAATTCGCCTTTCGTACATTCCATCCGCTTTTGAGGAACGGACGCGCCAGTTTCAGCGAGTTCACGCTCTGCGGTCCGCCACAGTCCTTTGTCGTCACACCTATCCTGACGCGGCGTCACGGTACGTCGACGGAATCGTCATGCCGACTGCGACGACGTCACGGTCCGCTTGCGACCGCTCTTTCAAACTGGAAGCTGCCTTTCACCGGTCAAAAAAATCGCTAAAATGCTCGCGATATTTTAACAACTTGTACGCATCGTTATTTCGCGCACCCATACACGGTCGCGAGCGCATGTGCAAGCAGCACCGAGAAAACGAGCAGGCAAAAAGTTCCAGAACTATGGAGAGAATTTGTACGGGACCGACCGCTAATGAAATTATCGAAATTATCGGCCGTCGAACGAACTTTTTAATTAAACAAGTCCCGGCTAAATATTTGTATAAAAACGTTCCGACGTATCCTCGCGACGCATGCTTTCTACGTTTCGAAACAATCCGTTGCAAACTGTTTCAAGTAAAATTAAATCAACCATCCGATGTAACACGGCTGCTGCCGTTATTATTTTTACGCTCTTGAAATCAGATTTTTTGAAAATATTTTCTTTTCATAAAAAAATTACATGAAAAATAACGAGATCATTATTTTTGTTGTGTTAGTCAGATTATACGGAATTCAAATTTAAAATGGCGTCTATGAGATTGATTCGCGATTTGTCATCATGCTTTTATAGTATTTGGAACATCAAAGTTATAAGCAACGTGAATAATAATGTTATCTATTAATAATTTTTAGTTTTCCAAATTTGAACGGTTCCACGGCATTCAAAACATTTTTGTAAACTTCCGTTTAAAGCTGACCAAATAGACGAATTTCTTATCTTTAAAATG
Source organism: Augochlora pura (assembly GCF_028453695.1). Classification (NCBI taxonomy): domain Eukaryota; kingdom Metazoa; phylum Arthropoda; class Insecta; order Hymenoptera; family Halictidae; genus Augochlora; species Augochlora pura. The sequence goes on along the minus strand of NC_135778.1, from coordinate 31,072,853 downwards.
ACGATAACAAAGTAGAATTACGTTGTTTGATCAAGGATTATTGGATTTATACGCGTGCGATGTACAGTTACAAGCAAAATGTCTAATATCCCTGTTTCTCGCAATTTTTCGAATTCGATCAGTTCTGCAAAATTCAAAAATTTTATTCAGACTTTCGTGTCAACGTGACCGTATAGAAGAAAGTCCCCTCTTTAAAATGACGTTGCGAACGTTAATTTACAATATACTGTCACAATTTGATTGTACTTTGAATACAAAATTGCGAGTAAGGTGAATAATATTGCCATTTTCCGACATTCTACAAATTCAAATGCTTTTACGGAGACTAAAATATTTTTTCCGCGATTCTTCTTAACGCGCCATTATAGAGTGAAATATAATCTACAAAAAGACATCGTGGAAGTTGATGATTTATTCTTTATTACAATTACATCGCACTTTGAATGCAAATATGCAAGCGAAATTGATGATATTACCATCCATTAAAAATATTTTAAATTCGAGCAATTTCCCCGAACTGAACGTCGTTTTTCAAACTTTTGCATGAAAAGTTTCTCCTTTCAAATGTCGACCGAAAAGTTTGTCAGCCAATTTTTTGTTCCAGCCTTATCGCATTTTGGAAGCAAACTTCAATGCTCATTATGAAATTGATATTTTGGAGCTACAGTAGTTCGAATGTCGTCAAATCTGCTGTTACAACTTAGTGGCCGCGTCAATTGTCCAGTTAAGAGTGTTTGTTGCAACTATTTCGAATGCGTCTTGCGCACATTTGTTAATAGTTACGTCGGTACTTCGATGGGCCCGGCGAAAAAAAAGGTGAGCGTAGTAACAGTACGTTTATTTCCGTTTCGAAATTGGCAATCGACGCGAGATTAACGCTGGATCCGAAGGATTCGATCTTGATAGATGTGTTTACCCGATGTCGGTGTTTAAAGAGCGATTTAGTCACGGCCCGGAATTCCCACTAGCCATAGTGTCCAATGACAGACGTCCATTTCACGAGCGTGACAAAATTTCGAACCGATAAGCGGACAATCTCTGATAACCATTGACAAGAACGCCAGTCTGCAGTTGGGACCGGACGGCGACAGTTGCGAAAATCAGCGGTCGTTTCGATCAAACACCTGTCCACTTCAAGGTAACCCGCAATTAACTCTCAATTAAACGGCAAGTCTTCGTAACGTATTTCATTTTCTAAAATGCATTCATAGAGAAAACGGAGATTGGAAATATTTTATTTTAATAACTATTCTTGTTAAGGAGCGGTGTGTCGAAGTTTGTTCAGAAATGAGAAGAAACTGCTACATGTTCAAGCTTGTTGCAAATTTTATATTCATGTAATATGTGGTCGAGAAAATTGTTGCATGTTCGAGTATTTTGCAATTTGATTTCGACGTAATTTGTGAAAAACAAAAGTGTTAGATCTTCAAGATTGTTGCGATTTTATCTTGATATAATATGTGGAGTAAACATGCTATGTTGGATGTAATTTGTGGAAAGGAAAAACGTTACGTGATCCAGATTGTTGTTATCTCATTTTGATGCTCGTTGTGTACGGTAAATATGCTACATGTCCGAGATTATTGTAATTTCATTTTGATGTAATTTGTGGACGAGGAAAGAGTTACATGTTCGATCGTATTGCAATTTTATTTTGACGTATTTTGTATAGAAGTAGCACCGTAAATGTTCGAGCACGTTGCAATTTTATCTCTCCGTTTTGAACTTGGAAATTGTTAAATATTTTTGTTCCTTGATATTTTAACTCGTTGTTGAAGTTTGTTCAAAATTGAGAAGGGATTGCTAGGTGATCGACTGTGTTGCAAATTTCATATTGATGTAACATGTGGTTCAGAAAATTGCTCCTGTCGAATTTATTGCAATTTTATTTCGATGTAATCTTGTGGGGAAGGAAAATGCTGTATTTCCGTGTTTGCTGCAATTTTATTTCTGCGGTGTAATGACACAGAATTCGATTATATTACAAGTGTTTTAAAAAATGGCAAACCTATAATCATTTTCATAAGTACTGTGTTTCAAGATTATTCAGTACAGTTTCAAATTTACGCCCCCTTCATAATTATTAAGACACTTACCAATTTACTATAAATTCTAATTTTTCATTCAATTTGGGTAAAGAATGATAAAATTTTCGGCATGCATATAAATTACCGAGAAGAACCAAATGTACTTTTTCAATTTTCATTATAGGCTCAAATAAAGAAGTAAGAAAACGACACTTCTTTTACATTTTTTTTATTCCATGTATAATAATAGTGAAATTTAAAAAAAAAAGTATTTCAATCGTTGTACAGTGAACCAGTCCCTCAACATTTCTAGAAAAATTCGAGTCGTTTAAACCAGCTTTAAAATAGCTATACCATTTTATATGTATCGATTCAATATTACTTCGCATTGTATCCGCATTTATTACAATATCAAATTAAACCAGCAACCTTGAAATAAATTATAAAAGTTATAATAATTTCCTTAATCTGTAACTTTTAATTAAAATATCTCAGATTTATTTAATTTTTAATTCCAAAAGTATTAGGAAATTCATCGAAAATTAAATTTGAAAAAGCGATAGAAAATTACTATATACATATATTAATATTGTTATATATATCGCGTGAAGGTTAAAGATGTGAAGGTTATAACGTTTGGTGTAAGAGATACGTTCTACTCTTTTGCTCGAGATTTACCGCGAAAGCCTACGAAAAATCGGATAAACTCGTCGAAAATGCGACCAGAGGAGTTCGAGAACAGTTTCAGCTGCTATCTGTGAAACGCCCGAAGTCTGTTTACAAACGCTGCGTGCTAACTTTCATGCCAGTTAGAGTCGTTCGCTTTCTCCAACCACGACATATGAGTCAAGTACGCTTCTCTTTTTTTCAGGGGATAAAGATTGAATAACTTAACTTTTCATTTTCTCTCTGCAAATAATTAATTTTGTCAAACCTGACAAATTTTCAATATGATAAACAAGGATTCGAGCTTAAAGGGTTACAGTGGCGAGGGTGAATCGAAGGTCAAATCTAGAAAGAATATATTAAAAAATATAAAAAATAAACGAAGTTATCGTCAGCCAAGCTTGGAATTTCGAGACGAATTCTTACATCTTTAATGATATACATGTTTAATGATATTCACTTGTACACCCCCTATAATTACTAAACTTCTATAGATATATTTAAGTACTAAACTACTGTATACCTTCTTATACAGTATGGAAGAATATTGTCATATCAAAGTATGGAAGAATATTTAGTTTTAAGTAAAAAGTAAATCTTTATTAGCCCTGAACTTAATAACTAACAAGATATTTCGCGTTGTTTCCTGACAATATTCTTCGCGTAATATATATTATACACTTACTATTTTTAAAATATTTTTAATGTAATCGAACTGCTTCAATAACTTTTTATAGTGTATCATATAGTGTATCAATTATGGTTGTCAACGAAGCTAAATACAACTGGACGATAAAAGAGTTAATACGCAACAAAGTAGCCCCTCTCTCTTTTGGAAATTTTTAAGGCTGCAAAGTTATAGTTAGACTTCACGAGTAACCTAAGGTTTTATGTCAAGTCAATAAACCAATCAATCACATTGCATTTATAAGTGTGTCCCAAAAATGTCTAATAATCTGGAAATGCGAGGTACTTAACGTCATTTCAAGCAACTTTATTTATTACATTGGCGACCGAGCCAATGAGCGGCACTGAGCTTCGCCCACTTGTTGGTTCAGTAGACTAAAGTCAGTCGAGCTCGCCTCTCATTGGCAACTATTTTTCATTGATAACTCGTTAACGAAGCTGCAGATTGCATTTGCGGTAAGGAAAAAGTTACTTCGAATGATCTCAGGAATCCCTCAGTTACTGATTGCTAGTGATCTTTGGGATATTTTGTATAAATTCATAAAACTTGCGGAACACACCAATTTTGAAAAATGGCTGATTTTTCATAATTAGTAATTCTCTTCTTCTAGATAAGCGACGAGAGATCAGAGAAAGCATCGATAATGGCGGAAAAGCAGGAGATGACGAAGGAAGTTACCGAAGAAACGGTACAAGTAAACGAATTCAAGGCTGTTCAAACACCACAACAGATGACCATCATCGGTGGAGCCTGTGTAGATAACGTGAAATATATAAATGGAGTTCCCCATAGACAGGACAAGAACGGAGTCTGGCGGCCAGTGATCAATATAGATGAAAACGATTATTGATCTTTCTAATAATCTCTATTCTTAATTTGACTGTCCTCTGGAGTGGCTCAGTTATTGGTCACCACGTGTGATGTGAGAAATAACTCAATGTACAAAATGTGACTGAATAAATAGCTCATGGACCATTCAATTATGTTATTGTCTTCACTAAATCCTGATAAAATTCTTCATGATCGAATTCTTAGGTTGAAAACTATGAAACGGGCGTCGGAGTTGAATACAGACTAAACAAAAACGCCTGTTTCATAGTTTCCAACCTAATGACTTTTTCCTCATATACAGTTTGATATTATTTTAATAAAGTTATTATTAAAATAATTATAACGTTACATTTGCTTAATGGTGTTACGAGCCGAGGGCCACTGCACACGTGGCCGGAGGTAAATGAGTTTGTGCGGATATTTTGAAAGGAATGCGTGGACTGGCCGATGCCTATTTCATCACCGGGTCGCCATCTAGTTAAGAAATGCGTGGACTGGCCGTTGCCTATTTCATCAACGGGTCGCCACCTGGGGGATAGGTTTTGTTCACGGACTGGCCGTTGCCTATTTCATCAACGGGTCGCCACCTGATTGGGTAATGGGGTTTTGGATTGCTTCTAAATTTGCCTCGTAACTTCGAAAGAAAATAATATTAACTGATACACCTCGAGCGGCAAAGGTGTATCTTTGTGAGATCGTTACCAACAACTGACTCGAACTGGGAAATGGAATGAAATAACTTGTACACTGAATTGAAAGTAAAAACTAATATAATCCAACAACTTCAGTCTATTACAAGTGTGTGAGTGTAGTGTAAGATTCGCGATAGTCCTAAGACACTCTCCCTGGTTTTCGCGCCAAGTCGGCGGGGGTTAACTATTGCTCGAAGGAGAACTCGGCTCGATCTTGCTACGTCTCGCGTCGCGATTTGACTTAAAACTGCTCGATGAGAAGAAAAATCTTAGCCTTTTTATACGCAGCTGAACTAGAAGATTTGGTAGTGGGGACCGGGCCTACGTTACCCAGATCACACCGCGGATGGTACCGAGAATCGGGTATGTGTGGACCAAATTGAACTCGCGCCTATACGGCGAATTAGATATTCTATTTTTGAATGAAAGGACCGCGTTCACCGCCGACGTTATCTAGCGTATGCCTTCAAGAAGGAAAGAAAAAACGTCGGGAGAAAATCTCCGTACGTAACAATGGGAAAGATTGTTGGAGGATGAAATTCTGAAGTATTTCTATATTGATATATTGTAATATAATATTATATAACACATAATTTATAATATATGTAATAATATAGTATATATTATATAATTTATATTAATATATTAATTTATTGAACAATTACTTTGTTGAAAGAATCATATGAATTATACAAGTATACATTTCATGTACTTGGAAAATGGATAAATAGTATTTAATTGTACATGAAATTGCACAAAGATTTTAAAGTATATATGAATTAAAATAAAATTAGATAATTTAATGTGATCAGTTTGATTAATATAGTCTCTGTGGATTATTTTTGAAATACTGTTTTAATGAATTTATATGTCATTACCTTACTAGATTATTAATATATACTTCATTGAATTGCTACTTTAAGCAATTAGTAAATTTAATGATAGCTTTACTATTAAAATGTTATTTCATCATACGATCAATATTTTATAATCGGATTAATAATTTAAAAATAAAATTTAAGTATTACTTTTGTATTATTGGATTGACACTTTAAACAATTATTAAATTATCATTTTACTATTTTACTATCATACTGTATTAATTAATTATATTTTAGGTAATCTCTAAATTATTATTTTGCTACTGGGTTATCATTTTAAGTAACCACTATATTAATATTTCATTCTTGAATTAATATATTAAGCAATTACTGATTGATTATTTTAATACTGAATTTCATTAAATTGCTAAATTCCCACCGAATTGCTAGTTTACTACTGAACTACCAGTTAACCTAAGTAGTATCTTGTTATTTAAGAATTATTATACTATTTATACTTTATGCTTTTTACTGTACTATTTCATTATAAAATATTATTTTGATTTTAAAATTATCATAACATCTCAAAAGTTAATTTACTGCTTTTATTACAATACTAGCCCACTTTGAATGCAAAGTTGCAAGCTTAATGAATAATATTACTAGCTATTAAAATTTTTCAAATTCATTCACTTTTATCGTATTGGAAAATCGTTTTCAGACTTTCGCGCGAAGGTGACGTTGTAGAGGGACGTTTTACCTTCGGAATAACGTTTCGAAAGTAGATCCGCGATTTTTTATCGCCGCGTTGTCACGCCTCGAATGAAAAGTATACTACCTAGATAGCTAAGTAGATAAGTAGATAAGTCGTCAAGTAGATCTAAAATATTGAACAGTCTTGCATCCCCGACGAAATCGTGTAGTTTATGAATCCAGTTTCTCAAAGAACGGCGCAAAATTGAAAAAAAAGATTCACGTATTCGCGAAAAATTATTGGCAAGAAAATATGATATAGTTTCATTATCTCTTTTTATCTCAGTTACTCTGTACTATTTTAATTGAGAAATAAAATGATTTACCACCGAGCTCTACAATTCTGCGAATATCGATCGTCAGAGGATTTTTTCATTGAATAATTTCTGATTTTAACTTATAGAAGATTAATTTATTTTGTGCAGAGATATACTTCTGTGGCTATCGATGGATACTGAATTGTTAATTATAATTTTTTCAGTATGCTATTGTAGAATTATTTTCCGAGAATAGGAGCCAGATTGATCAAAAACAAGTGTCTGCAGTATTTTAAATGCTTGCAGTATTTAGGACCACGTGAACAGTTCCTAGAGACAGTATAGTGATAGTAATACAAATAATTTTTGAGGTATTAAATGTTAAGTTAGATAATTAAATGTTAAAGTTGTTAATCAAAGACTTATATCAATTTTCATTAAAAAGTGAGTTTTATCTGTAGGGACCTCTCCTTATTGGGTTTCTCTAAGTTCTGCGTAGCTGAAAGGGAGTGCTAGGTTGAGAGAGAGGGGGGGGGGGGGAGTGCAAGGAAGAGAAAGTAGTAATAAAGAAAGATATTTGAAGGGCCGATCTCTGAACGAAACAGGTCAAGGCATTGAGAGGAAAGTCGTGAATGAGTTAAGTCGTACATCGTTCTGGTGGAAACAAGTTGTAGTGTTGTTGAAACTCGGTACGCTGTGTTTGTTTGTTTGTTAATATAATATTTTGTTATTCTTATTATTATTGGTTACTGAAATCGTAATCTGTTTATTTTTATCACGGTGACCTACACGATTTCCTCAAGTAATCATCACTCTACGTGCTGTCGATTTTTGAAAGAAAAGCATGCGTTCGCCTAGTTAGCTATCGGCTTTAGTGCAAGGATTAATAAAAAATCGTGTTACTGAGAAATGATGGCACACCTATTCCGAGTTTGCTATCATTAAGCCAGTTATCTCGTCCAGCAAGGAAGAGATAAAACCATGCCGCAAGAGACGCTTGTTTGTTTTCTGGCAGATGTTACGCGAACTCGGAGCCGCGTAAATAATGTTCAAATATTTGTGGTTTAATTAAAAATATGTGTCTTAACAATCATTGGAAAGCAAGAGTATTTTTTTTAGCAAATATTGCCCCTGTAATACACCCATCCCAGAGACGCAACGTTGAATATTGCTAGGAACACGTTGAACAGTATTATACCAATTTTTCAAGTGATATTGCTACAAATAAGCTTGAATAATATTTTATTATGTTTTATATTATTGAGAGTAACCAAATGTAACACCATTGAAAAGGAGAAAGTCACACCGACGCAAAAATTAAAGAAAGTTTTTAATTTGGAAAACTGTTTGAATTTGGTAGACTTTTAATACTATAACTTTAATAGTTAATTTAATTTAATTTTATTTTAATAATACTATTACTTTATTACAATGAATACTATTTAATACTATATCAACACTATATCAATACTGTACTTTTAATACTAAAACTTTTACAATTATTTTGTCTGCAACCTTGCCTTCAAATTGCAGTAGAACAGCGACAAAACATTGAAAATAAACTTTCGAGTTACTATATCAAAGATGAAACTTTCCTCTATAATGTTGCATTCAAAATGATCTTTAAACACAATTTTCAAACTGCGTAGATCCATTTAAAATTATAAAACGTCAGAAACTAGCAATATTATTCAGCTTACTCGCAACTTTGCGTTCAAAGTGCAATAAAATGTTACAGAAGAAACTTCCCTCTGTAATGGCACATTAAATTAAAAGTCGTTAAAACTTTTCCGTAAAATCATTTCAACTTGTAAAGCGAAAAACAGCAATGTTATTTATATTGTTTACCACTGTGCATTCAAAGTACAATGCAACGACGAGACAAATAGCAGATCAATTTTCGACATGCCATTCCCAATAGAAGTGTTTACCCTATGACGGTGTTTAAAGGTTCACTTCACCAGGGCTCAGCGTTTCCGTCGTTTTCAGTGTCCAATGACAGACGTCCATTTTACGAGCGCGACAAAATTTCGAACCGATAAGCGGGCAATCTCTGATAACCATTGATAAGAACGCGATTCTCCAATTGCAAACGGACGACGACAGTTGCAGGAATCAGCGATCGTTCGATCAAACACCTGACCACTTCAAGGTAACCTGCGATCAACTCTCCAATTAAATTACAAAAAACAGGGTTTGGGAATATTTTATTTTAATAAATATTCTTGTTAAGGAGCGGTGTGTCGATGTTTGTTCGGAAATGAAAAGAAACTTCTACATGTTCGAGTTTGTTGCAAATTTTATATTGATGTAAATGTGTTCGGGAAAATTGTTGCATGTTCGAGTTTGTTACAATTTTATTTCGATGTAATTTTGTCCAGGGGAAAAATGCTATATCCTCGAATCATCTGCAATTTTATTTCGACGTAATTTGTGGAAAACAAAAGTGCTGCATCTTCGATATTGTTGTAATTTTATCTTGATATAATATGTGAAGCAAAAATGCTATGTGTTCAAATCTATTGCCATTTTAATTGGATGTAATTTGTGGATGAGGAAAGTGCTACAATTTTATTTTGACGTATTTTGTATAGAAATAGCATGGTATGTTTATGTGTCGAGTATGTTGCAATTTTATCTCTCTGATTAATACGAAATAAAAAATTGTTAAATATTTTTGATTCAATAAAAAACATTAAATTGGTTAGTTAGTTAAGATTTTGATTAATCGTGCAATGTATAAACAAGGTTATGCTGAAACTAGTTTTATATATATTATAAATATACTAGTATTATTATTAGACTAGTATTATAAGTATATTATTGTTGATATATCCCTGTAATAATAATTTTATATCCCTGTGACTTGTACAAATAGAAGACTATAAAATTTACTAAAATTCATTAGAGTCTGTTTAGTTGCCATAAATTGTCTTTTCTACATTAGAACTATTAACAATGTTACCATAGTCCAAAATTAAAATAGCAAATGAATTATATTTTGAAACACATTTTCCAATGTAAATACACTCATAAAATTGCACGCGAGTCTAATATGTACATAATTCCTAAAATATATTGCTATATAATTATATATTATAGTTATTGATATAACAATTATATATTATAATGATTAATATAACAATTAACTATTATAATGATTAATATAATAATTATATATTGTAATTATTGATATATAATTCTTAAAAATGTTTAAACGTACGAACAAATTATTTGAACACCTCCCCCCTACCCACCACTTAATGTTGCTATGACGATGTCACGTAGTATGATGAATCCAATTTTGGCGAATAATCGATTTATTTTAATTGGTAATTTTTCTGTATCCAGAGAAGCAACGATCGATAATGGCGGAAAAAGAGGGGGTAATTGAAGAAACTGAGAAGAACCCACCTGTTATAACAATGAGAAGCATCATCGATGCCCCCCAGAGAAGTAGGGTGAAATATATAAACGGTGTCCCGCACAGAAAGGACAGGGCTGGAGTTTGGCGACCGGTGATTAGTTTAGATCCGAGTGACTCTTAATTCCGCTACTAATTCATGCTCTTAATTTTACTATTCTATGGAATGCGGTTTAATCGTTGATCATCACATTTGATGCAAGAAGTAGCTCATCCTTTGTACAAAATGTGAATAAATACCTCATGAATAAATGAACTGAGTAAACTGAATAAAACACTCGTGAGTTGAATAAATATTAATTCATGGGCTTTTCGATGCTGTTATTGTCTTAAATGTGTTAACCAGAATAAGATTAATTGCTTTATCATGGAATTATTATTTCACACAATTTTAAATTGTTTTTTCTGAAGTTATTATAAAAATGATTATAATGATGCATTTGGTTAAGGGGGAAGATTGTTGTAAATTGAGATGTTCAGGTGTTTGAATATAAGCATATTGACATATTACTACACGGAACGATTACTTTGTTGAAATATTGTAATATGCAACTATTGGAAACGTTCCAATATTCAAATATACAAACGTTAATAGAATTTAGCACTAACCTAGTAAAATATTAAATTATCTAAATATTAAAATGTTAAAGTATTAAAAAACATTAATATAAAAAGATATTAAAAGATTAGTCTGTTAAAATATTAAATATTTAAATATTAAAAGGATAATCTTCCAAGATTTTATTAAATTGAATTATTGCAATTAAACTACTGAACTGTTGAGAATAGTAAAATATCAAATGATTGAAAATGATTTAAAATATAAAAATATTAAAATATTAAACTGTTGGATAAATATGTATTTTACCCAATATTATAAATCTAATATTATTAAATTATTAACTGATATTAGATAGCCTATTCTTAACCTCCTACAAAAGAAAGTATTGATATACATTTTAATACATTTATTAATATATTTATATATTTTTCAAATATTCTCTAAGCGTGAATAAAAATACAAAAAACATTATTAAACAGTAATAATTAATTTTATATAATAAAGTTTATACATAATTTCAATAGCACAATTATCTTATTCCAAAATCAAGCCAATCCCTTAATTGTCAATCCAGGAATTCCATTGTTCAACATCAACATGGTGTGGTCTGGAAACAGAAGAAACATCACAATGCATCTCAAAAAACGATTTACCATTGTACTTTCCTTTTTTTTAACAGCTTATTTCTTTTGTTCTTTTTTGTACAATAGTTCAAACTGGGTAAAATATAATTCAAGTGTTGATTTCATGAACTTGGAAAATAGATAAGCAATATTTAATTGTACATGGAATTACATAAACATTACAAAATTATGTACGACTTAATCTGAGAATGATTGAGGATGATTCAATAAGTCTAAACTTGATTAAAAATAGTTTTATATTGAAATATTAATTTTGAAGATTAAAGACATATATGAATATTTTGCTTTTTGAAATTTTAATCTGATAAATAAAAGATTTTTCTGATTTCTATATACAAAATTAGTGTTTTATTATTGAACTATTATATTCAGATTTATTAGTTAATGATTACTTAACAATCATATTACATTTATATTATTATGATATTCTATTATATTCTATTTATATCATAATTTTATTAGTGACATTATATTATCATATTATAATACTATTTATATTATTCATTATGTTATTAAACTACTTTTTTTAATGATTACTAATTTATGACCATCATATTCATTTATTGGTTAACTACTACTGACTATTTTATTCAATCTGTATTTTGCTATTGATTCACTATTTCATTCAACTATTGTTGCAATACTGGATTATTATATTACCGATGTTTTATTATTTTACTATCGTTTTACTATTTTTGCAGTTACTGTTTCACTGCTGATTCATCATTTTACTAAATTTCTATTTTAATATTGAATTATAATTAAAGCAAATCTTATCCAACCATATCATAATTAATATCCTATATCCTAATGAAACCATATCCTAATTAAACCATTCCTATCGAATGACTACCCTACCATTCAATTGCTATCATATTATCATATTAATACATCAGGCAATCACTATTCTTTTATTGCATCATTCCGGGATTTTTTCACTTCACCCACACAAAAAGTTTCTACAATCATCGCAATCTTCACGTAAGGGCAACAACCTCCAAAACGATTCTAACTCACCAACTGAAAACGGGAGGCGCACAGTTCCGAGCCTTGTTTGTAGTAGATGTCCCAATTATCGTACCCTCGGATTAAAAACGCACATAAAATGAAAAGTTTTCCGTCCTCGAAATTGGAATTTTTATTCCTCTTCCGTCTAATCCTGTTGTTCAAATGGAATTCGCTTTCCTTCAAGTCTGAAATAACCTAATTCCTAAAGTAACCCCTTTGGCTTAGCAAGATGAAATTTAATTCCTTCAATGCCCAATGTTGCGACGGCAACACCGAAAGTCGAATGTGCCTATTTATTAGCTAGTACCTATATAGCTAGTACCTAGCTATTCAGAAATCGTGAATAGTATACTTGTACAGTGTTGTTAATAAAGTGTAGATAGAACAACCACACGTCTATATCACTACGGCATTGCACCAAACGCGTATACAACACCCAACACGAACTTAATTAAGAGTTCCGTCTGTTAGATTGAGATCGTCTTCAACAGATAACCGTCTTTTTCCGACAATAAAATAATTATTGCACTTCAGTGCTCTTCGGCAGAATTTTTTCTTCGTTTCTGACAGGCTGCATTATCAATTTACTATTGCATTACCATGTTTTTTAATTAAACTGCTATTTGACTATTGCTTTATTGTACATCTAGAGGATTGCCATTATTATTTTATTATTAAATGAGCATTTTATTAAAATACTGTATCACCGTGGTATTTCAATTTTAGAATTATATTATTTCATTTATTTACTATTGTCAGATTTATTATTACTCAATCACTGTTTTTATGGTTAATTTAATAACTGAATGACTATTGTTATTTTACTCAATTATAATTTCAGTATCAAAAGACCTTATCTATGCTGAATTACTGTTATTATTATTATTACTGATATCATTACTGTTTTCATTTGGCTCAATTACAATTTCACTATCAAAGACTATATCTATACTGAATTACTGTTTTAATAATGAATTATCATTTGACTTGCACAACTAGTTTTCTAATATATACTACTATAAATTGCTATATGTTCCTATATATTGCTACCATATTAATATTTTTTTTAGCAAATTCTCTTCCTACATCATTCTGAAATTATCTCTTTATTTATCAAATAAATTTTCCACAGTCATCACAGTGTGCACAAGGCAACGACAACCGCCAAAACGATTCTAACTCACCAACCTAATTAATCGAGACCGGAGTGCGGCACTTTCCAGCCTTGTCTTGTTTCTGACCTTGAGGACACTCTCTGAGAGGAGCGATAAGTATCGAAACTAGAGAAAATGTCTCTTCTTTTAGCGTCGTTATCTCCGTATTTGGAGGAGTCACAGGTACCATCGGATCGTACAGCATCGTGACATCGTCCACAGGCTTCGGAAGAACACTCTGCACTATCATCAGCCCGAAGACTATTACGAAAACGAACTTCATGTCGCCGAAAAAAACGTGTTTTCCCGAAAAACTGATATTCTCGAGGTGGTCCTCTCTTTAAATACCTCTCTTTGCGTCGATGACGTCGCTGTACCCTTTCCACCGATCGCTGAATAGTCAGGAGTTAGGCGCGTTCCCAAATACAATCTCCGTTATGGAATTTGCCGGGACCTTGCCGAAGATGTCACGTGACTTTTCGGCATTTGTATTTGTGATGCATCAGAAAGTGCCAATATTATCTCACCCGTAACGTTGCGTTCAGCGTGAAATGAAATGGCAACAACGTACGGTGAGTTCATTTTTGAAACGCCATGTTATAGAGGAAACTTATCTATATAACGTCGTGCTAGATTAACACTCGTCGAGAACTTTTCGACTCTGTAAAATCATTTAAACGAAATGTAAGTCGAAAAATAGCAGTGTTATTCGTCTTGCTTGCCTCCATGCATTCAAAGTGCGATAGAACGGCGACAAGATGTCGCAGCTCAATCTTTGGCAATGCCATTTTATACGGTAAACTTCAGTTTATAACGTTGCATTAAATTAAAAATCGAAACAAAATCGTTTCTAACACGATATAATCGTTTTTGTTCATAAAACATTGAACAAATAGAATCTCCTATTTTTCTGACTCCCATCGATCTGACGAGAGAAACATTTTTTCGTAATGCAATCTTCAAGATGGTAAAAATGGACATTTTTCACTTCAAAATGAGACTAGGCTGTATGTTGTAAGATTTTTTCTGTGAAGTTACAGAAGTTTTAAGATCGTCAACTCGGCAGGTGTAGTTTAATGTCGCCTTAATTGTCAACGTAGAAATGATTGCTTGTATTAATTACGTCATCGCTCACGGCGATTCGTAATTAAGACTCGTGACTACGACTAATATGTCTCGCACGCATTAGTTAATAGTTCCGTCAGTATTTCGAAGGACCAGCTAAGAACATAGTGAACGCAGTTCGTTTATTTCTGTTCCAAAACTGACATTCATTTTCGGAATATTTCGAATTCGATCGGTTTTCCGAAATTCAAAAATTTTATTCAGACTGTCGTGTCAACGTGACTGTATAGAAGAAAGTCCCCTCTTTAATATGAAGTTGCGAACGATAATTTACAATATACTGTCACGATTTTATTGCACTTTGAATACAAAGTTGCGAGTAAGGTGAATAATATTGCCATTTTCCGACATTCTACAAACTCAAATGCTTTTACGGAGACCATAATATTTTTTCCGCGATTCTTCTTA
Organism: Augochlora pura; assembly: GCF_028453695.1. Lineage (NCBI taxonomy): Eukaryota > Metazoa > Arthropoda > Insecta > Hymenoptera > Halictidae > Augochlora > Augochlora pura. The sequence goes on along the minus strand of NC_135778.1, from coordinate 31,057,793 downwards.
ACGCGCCATTATAGAGTGAAGTATAATCTACAAAACGACGTAATAAAAGCTGATGTTCTGTTTTTTATTACAATGACATCGCACTTTGAATGCAAAGATGAAAGCGAAATTAATATTACCATCCATTAAAAATGTTTTAAATTCGAGCAGTTTCACCGAACTGAACGTCGTTTTTCAAACTTCTGCATGACTGTAACATTGTAGAGAAAAGTTTCTCCTTTCAAATGTCGCCTAAAAAGTTGGTCAGCCATTTTTTGTTGCAGTTCTATCGCATTTTGGAAGCGAATGACGAGTCGTATAGAACTATATATATATAGTGGCGAATTAATTGTCAAGTTAGAAGCGTTTGTTTGCAATTATTTCTAATACGTTTTGCACACATTTGTTAACAGATACGTCGGCACTTCGATGGGCCCGGTGAAAAAAATAGAAGGTGAGCGTAGTAACAGTACGTTTATTTCCGTTCCGAAACTGGCAATCAACGCGAGATTAACGCCGGATCCGAAGGATGCGATCGCGATAGAAGTGTTTACCCGTTGCCGGTGTTTCAAGTTCTATTTTGCCGCGGCCTGCATTCCCACCAGCAGCGAGTGCCCAATGACAGGCGTCCATTTTACGAGCGCGATAAAATTTCGGACCGATAAGCGGACAATCTCCGATCCCCATTGTGAAGAACGTCAGTCTACAGCTGCGATCGGACGACGACGGTTGCGAAAATCGGCTCTCGCTCGAGCTAACACCTGTCCATTTCAAGGTAAGCTACATTTAACTCGCAATTAAACTGCGAATCCTCGTAATGCAATAATTTTCAATCGTACAGAAAACAGGAATTTAAAATATTTTAATTCAATGAACATCTTTCTTGCTTCAAGATACGATAACGTTTGTCCAGGTTTGAGAAGGAAACTGAAACGTGTTCGATTCTGTTATAAATATTATCTCGATTATTTTGCGGTCAAGAAACGTACTAAGCTTTTCGCTATTTTATTTCGATGTGCTTTGTGGCGAGGGAAAGTAATACATGTTCGCATTTGTTGCGATTTAGTTTCGATGTAATTTATCGGAGAAGAAAAATGCTACAACTTCGAGTTTGCTGCAATTGTTCCGGATTTTCTACAATTTTATCCCGATGTATTCCTTTCAAGAAGAACTATGCTACATGTTCGAGTTTGTTGCAGTTCGATTCTCATCAAATTGGTCGAGATGAAAACTGCTAATATGTAGCAATTTTATGGCGTATTTTGTAGAGAAGAAGCGTGACATGTGTTCGATTATGTTGGAATTTTATCTTGTTGCGATCTACGTGAAATTGTCTGGTGTTTTAATATTTTACTTTGTCGCAATTTATAGGAAATGAAAAACACTAAATTGTCTAGTTAACTATTGGAACATTATTTCCCTCTGGTTTATGAGAATGAGTGGTCGTGAAATATATATAATAAAAACCAGCAATTTTTCCTTGACATAAATTTTCTTTTCTTTATTCGGTCTACAAACATGCCTACGATAAACGAAAATCAAAATAGCAACTGCAAAAATTCAAAAACAGAATTCACTTTCATAAAACTGCACAGAAACCTGACACTCGCGAGAAAAGGTCACGGACTTCGGGTCACCGATTTCAATAAAATCTTTCTTGGCAAATCTAGACCGAAAATTGTTGTGTTTTAAATAACCTTCACACGCTTGAACATGATACGAATAATTTTCCCTTCACATTCAACAAAAGAAGTTCTATTAAAATCGATGACCCGAAGTCCGTGACCTGTACTTGTGAGTGGACCATAATTCATTAACAAGTAAGATATAATCAAAGTGATGACATAGCCCCCCTCCCACAATAATTCCGTGCAAAACTCTAGTCAAAAGTATAAAAGTAACTGTACTATACCCAAGGATCAGTTCTAGAACACAAATCCGTAAATAAAATTTGCATCTCTAAAATATGCAAGAATCTGGCCTTCCCAGATCCCTAATGCATTAGCCAAAATAAAACATGCAAAGTAACGACACGGACATTATAATTCTTCGCATATACTAACCGATAGTGAGAGAAGCAAATCAACTCGTGGCCAGAAACCAGTATCCAACAGAAAACTCGCAGATAAAATCTGCATTTATAAAATATGCAAAAGTCGGATATTCAATATTCTTTATACATATATATAATTTCAATAATATAATTTCTTAATATGTATATTATAATTTTTATATATATGATATATGTATAAGATATATATTTAATTTATAATATAATTTCAAAAGATATGAAACGTTGAGTAATAATTTGAATCTTCCATAATTTTACAACAACTATGTCTATTAAAATAATGGATCCCTGAATCTAAATTCAAAGAATGATCGATATTGTAGGGATTATTTTCAAAGGGTAAATTCCACGAGACTCCGTGGTAATAATAAAACAACAAACGAAGGCAACTTCGATTAGCAATAACAATAATAGTTTATTATTAATAACTCGCAACTTCCCACGACTTACAACAACGACTCCTCTACGTGATTGTTCTCCTTCAACTAAGACGATCTTTTCCGCTCGTTTCTCCACCCTTACCAGCCTTTTTCAAAATTATCCTACTACTCTTTCTCTCTCTCTCTCTCTCTCTCTCTCTCTCTCTCTCTCTTGCATTCATACTCTTTCGCTCTGCCTCACTCGCTATCTCATTCTTACTCATTCTCTCTCTTTCTTTCTTTATTTCCCTCTCGCTCACTCACACTATCTTTCGGCCACGCAGGACTTCGAGGAACCTAAGCAATAGACTCAGGCCGCTCGAAGTCGCCCAAACACTCCTGTCGCCATGTGTCCCAGTCATTACCATTTTATGACACTCAACCATTCTGCCGTTCATACTCGGAAAAAGCCCCTACAATATTTCTTACTATTGGTGATTTCATTTCTTTAGAAAAGCGACAAACGATTGAAAGGAGAATCGATAATGGCGGAGAAGCAGGGAACAGCTGAAGACATTAACAAAGTAACCGTGGAGGCAGCGTCGACACAGGAGCCTCCTTTATTAACAATGAGAAGCATAATCGGTGCACCCTGCATGGACGATGTAAAATCTATAAACGGTGTCACGCACAGAAAGGACAAGGCCGGAGTCTGGCGGCCGGTGGTTAGCATAGATGAGAATGATTGTTAATTCGGCTACTAATACTTGTTCTTAATTTTATGAGGAATAGTTTATTCTTTGTACAAAATATGACCGAATAAATAATCTTCATGGACTACACGATGCTGTTCATTTCTTAACTAGAACCTGATAGAATGTTTTGTGATAGAATTAATTTGTTCGACACAGTATAATATTTTCACTAAAGTTACTATAAAAATAATTATAAAGCGATAATTATGAAATAATAATCATAAATAGAAGATTGTCGTAGATTGAAATTTGGAACAATTGTACATCTGCATATTAACATTTATACTGAGACATGCACTGATATTTGATAGTTACTTCTTTGTCGAAAATATGATCGAATAAATGTTACATAGATTATTCGATACTATTGTTATCTTAGATGTGTTATTTAGAACTAAATAAAATACTTTATAATGAAGTTAATGTGGCATAACGTTGACATAACCTCAACATAGCATCAACGTAATTTTATTGTTTCTAATTAAGTTATTATGAAAGTAATTATAAAGTTAATATGACCGAATAAATGTTACATGAAATATTTGATACTATTGTTGTCTTAAATGTATTATCTAGAACTAAATGAAATACTTTATAATGAAGTTAATGTGACATAACTTCAACATAACCTCAACCTAGCATCAACGTAATTTGATCGTTTTTATTTCAGTTATTATGAAAATAATTATAAAGTTACATTTAATTACTAGGAAAGATGGTTGCCAATTAAAATGTTCAAGTAATTGAATATTGGCAAATATTAATAACGTTATATTTTGTATGAGGAGTAGTTTATTCTTTGTACAAAATGTGACCGAATAAATACTACATGAAATATTCAGTGCTATTATTGACATAACTAGAACTCGACAGAATGCTTCATGATAAAATTAGTTTGTTCGATGCAATTTCATAATATTTTTGCTATAGTTATTATTAAAATTATTATGAAGTTATATTTGGACTGGAGTATTTAAGTATTAGAGTATTGACATATTAAAATATTAATACACTGAACAATTAATATGTTTAAATATTAAAATATGTGACTTCGGTAGTAATTAACCAAATTGGATGTTCCTTTTTATTATTAAAATTTTTTATTATGTCAAGTAACAACGATGTATTAATAATTTATTGAAAATAAAAAGGGACTAACTCTCAATTTTAAATTCGCGTAATTGAAATTCTACTAAAATAATCTAGTAAGATATTTAAACGTTAAAATCTTATATTGAAATATTAAAATATTATTAAATAAATTATTGTAATATTAAACTACTCAGCTAATGAGATACTAAAATATCAAATTATTAAAGTGTTAAAACATTAAACTAATGGATTCGACGATATTTATCTAATGTTTTTATACAATATGATATTTATTTGATAATATTAAATTGATAATTAATATCATGATCCTTATACTTTCCTTCTTAAAGAAGAAAAATGAAATATCGTCCAAATAAATATTTACCGAATATGCCAAGAGTAAAATCTCAAAAAAATACACGCATATTAACAATCAGCAATACTTAATATTTATTAAACAAAGTTTACAGATAATTGCCACAATACAATTTTGTTATCCCAAAATCAAGCAAGTCCCGTATCTGGCCCGCCAGGTTGCCCCTTATCCAACATCATGGGATCGACTGGAATCAGAAGAAACATCACAATGCATTTAAAAAAACGATTCACCATTGTGCTTCGCTTTTTTTCCACAGCATATTTCTTTCGTGTTTGTCACGTTCACACTGAGAAATATGTAATTATTTCATGGGCTTGGAAAAATGATAAATAATATTTAAGTTTATGGGAAATTATCTATGAATTAATATAAAAGTTGATAATTATTTAATCGGTCTCAATTTGATTAAAATAATCTCTGAGAATAACTCTTAGTGAATTACTGTTTATTAACCATCTTAATGCATTTATATATTACTATTCAATTATTTTCTTTATTTATTAATTTCCTGAATTATTTTGTTATTCTATTCGTATATTACGATGCAATTGTAATAATATTTTAAATTACTGTTTTATTATTGCATAATTTACTATTTAATTCAAATATTATTTCACTATTTAATTGCCGTTTTAAAAGTACTAGTAATAATTTATTAAGTATATACATTATTCTGTTCTTCAAAATTGGAGTAAAATTCCAATTCCCTGTCATTAATATTTAAGCACTGAAGTAAATTTAAGTACAGAATAGATATTGATTTTTTCTTCTTTCCAATAAAATATTGTACAATTAAAGAATTTCTGATCACAGAAACTGCGAAGAAGTTGTTACATCAAAGGGTTAATAGTGAATTATATTTAAACTGTGCGATTATTATCAACCACCACATCACGGAATTACTATGCGCATATCACATCATTTTGGGATGCCCATTTTAGATGACACTGGGTGCATAGACCTCCAAAGTGATTCTAGCTTACCCTCGAAGTCAGTAATCACATGCCGACACACCCCAGTTTTGTCACGTCTCGTCTCTTCAGGACACTTTCTAAGAGTGGTGATAATAATTGAAGGATATTCAGAGGTTGCCCGTTTTCCATTCTTTCTACCTGGACTAGCCACAACGGATCTAGGATCGTTGAGATCTTGATCATCCTCCACAAGCTTCGGAATAACACTCTGCACTGTCATCAGTGCGAAGACTATTACGAAAACGAACCTCATTTCGCCGAGGAAACGTTTTTTCATCAGATCAATAATCGACAGAACTAATCTTCACGAAGATTGGCATCGTTTAAGTATTGTTCTCTGCATCGATTATCTCTCCCTTTCCACCGATAACTATTGCGAACAGGTTCCAGCAATAGAAAATCGTGGCATTAATTCGTCGGCATAATAAATTGGCGATTGTGCGCGTTGCCGGATAGAATCTTCGCGATTAGCGTTGCCGAGATCTTAACATAACCTTGCCGAAGGAGATGAATGACTTTTCGGTTAATCATTAACGAGGATTATTCAATGGCAAGATCGCTGGGGTTACCTTGAACCTAGCCGGATAGTCGTTTGATACAGTCACCTGATTGTCAGCGATCAAAAGATAGTAAGGTCTCAACAGAGTAATAAATTGTTTGGGTGGTTCTTATGATGAGTCATCGACAGATTTCGATTAGGTATAGCCTATCGATCGATGCATTGTTGAACAGTTTCAAGGTCATTTTAAGGAGTGTGCGCTTAACTATACAGAAAATTACGAATTGTAACGTTGTTATTGAGTTACCACGTTAAATAATCGTTGACTTACCATTGAATTACCATGAATTACCATTTTACTATTAGATACTAAATCATTACCCAAGGGTATTCCATGTAAGCCCGGGAGAACATTTATTGATAAAATAAACGTAGTAATTAGATACTAAATCATTGTTCCGTAATTAAATCAATATTTTACTATTACATTACTATTTTACTATGGAATTATCAGAGTTTACTATTGCCTCACTATATTCCTATCTAATTGTCATCTTACTATTATATTACCATTTTATGATTGAATTTCTCCATCGCTACTGTACTATCTTTTTACTATTGAGCTATTACTTTATATTATTAAATTATTTCTTAATTATTGAATTGCCATTTTATTATTGTATTACTACTCCACTAGCAGGTCACCATTTTACTCAATATCTGGTCGAACGTTTAATTACCATTTCATTCAATTAATGTTTTAACATACAATATACCGTATCGTTGTTGAATTACCGTTTCAATACTAAATTACAATTTGTCTGTATTATGCCTATTGTTCTATCAAATCACTGTGTCACAAAATCACTATCCTTTTTATATGAGGATTAACGTCGCATCAACTGTCATTGTTGCTGCGCACCGAATAAATAACAGACCGTCCATTTCCGCAGCCGCAGCTGCATACCATTTCGAAGAGTCGCCTATCCGGCGACTCACTTTATTAGGGATCCTATTCCCTAACATAACCTAACTAACCCGGACATAACTATGTACATAATTAGAAAACGTTTCAATGCCTGTTCGCTCTCCAAGGGCTCCGCCATGGGACACGGAAATTTCCTGCCAAAATAGGCAATTTTGTTTCATTGGTCGAAATCGACGCCACAAGCAGTAATTTTCCATGAGGCGACTTTCCGCCTGAAGACAAAAATACTTCGAGACAGACATTCATCAGCCACCGAACAGAACACGTACAATTCATCATACATTCCAAGTTCTGTCACACACAATAAACAGTAAATACAAACACTCGGTCAGTTTGTTTTACTTCCAACTATCCCGATAAAGATAATTCTTTCTTTGGGAAGCGAATTGTGCGCGATATCAATACAATCGCCGTCGTATTCGCAACAGTCACGATTATTATATCCTTATTCTTTACAATTTATTATACACTAAGGCGTGTTCGAAGAATGAAATATCGTGAGAGACATCGTTACTATTGTTCCGGTTGTTTTTGCAAGAAAAGTCATTAGTCCCCATTATATCATTTTGGGGTTATCAGAATCTCCATGAATCGTCAACGATCTCCAAGACGATATCTGACTCACCTAATCGTTTTTGACCAGAGTCCGACAGTTCCCGGTCTGATCACGTTTCTGACCTCGAGGGCACTGCTTCAAAGGAGACCCAATTATCGAAACAGGCATCGTCACCACCGGTTCTTGAGGAGCTAGAGGCAACGCTGTTTGCTGCAGCTTGTTATAATGGTCCACAGGATTAGGAAGAACACCCTGCCCAATCATCAGCACGACGACTATCGCGAAAATGAACTTCATTTCGCTTGGAAAACGTTTCTTCTTCGAACAGCGATCGGTGGAACTGATCTTTCCAAGGAACAAGATTTTCCTTAAGTACCGTTCCCTGCACCAATGATAGCACTGTACCCTTCCCGCCGATCATCTCGAACAGGACGACGTATCAGAAGATCGCGCGGATAATTCGCCGACATAATCGTCGGCGATTATGCGTGTTGCGAGAAGAATTTTTAGCGGCCGGCGTTGCCGAGACCTTGGCGGAGCTGGTAGATAACATTCGGCAGGTTGCCAATCAGGTTTAAAACCGTAAAAATTGGAGGTGTTTCTGCTCATTTGCATGCATTAATCCTTTGTACACAACGCCATTTTAACTCCAAGTCTAAACATATTTTGGATCACCTACAGTATCTGTATTTTCTATAGCTGATCGTTGCACTTATGCATATGAAATTGAATCTCTGTAACAGTTATACTTTTAACAGTTCTTCAAAAATAAACAGATTTAACAATGTAAAAATATTTTCAGAACTTCGTACAACGACCTTGAGTTGTGCCTCAGAGACACAACTCGAATGTAAAGAGTTAGTTAGTATCAAGTTGTTATATTACTATATTATTACCCCCGGGCAATTGATGTAAGCCTGGGAAAACATGATTTGATAAAATAAAGCTAATTCGTATATATACATTTGGACAATTAATAAATTAGTATTGTATTGCTTGAATTTCATATTCAATTAATGAGTAATTTGTTACTTTACTAACGAATTATTATTTGACTGAATCATTAAATCTTTATCGCATTGTCAATTTTATTATTGAATTGTCAATTTATGTAATTACTATTTTCTACTGAGCTCTTGTTTTTCTAATATATTATTAATATCTAGATTACCATTTTACAGAGTTTCCGTTTTAGGATGCAGTCAATATCTTATTACTGAATTTTTGCTGTAATCATTTACTATTTTACTGTTTATTTATACACATATACTACTCTATGCTTTATAACGGAATATCATTGTACAGAGTTCCATAATTAGTATTTCACTAAATTTCGATACTCGTCTTATATTGTTGCTTCAATATTGTACTATACTATTGCACTGTTCTATTATTTTTATATTGAATTACCATTAAACTATTGTATATTGCTGTTGCTATCTACTTCACTATTGCATTACTATTTCATTATTCCGTTATCACTTTTAAATTATATAAATTATATTATGTTACGAGCCGAGGGCCAGTGCACACGTGGCCGGAGGTAAATGAGTTTGTGCGGATATTTTGAAAGGAATGCGTGGACTGGCCGATGCCTATTTCATCAACGGGTCGCCACTAGGTGTAAAGGTAGGGTAAGCGTGGACTGGCCGTTGCCTATTTCATCAACGGTTCGCCACTGGGTGTAAAGGTAAATGGTTTCGTGGACTTCCTCGTAACTTCAAAAGAAGTATTAGTTGATACACCTCGAGCGGTAAAGGTGTATCTTTGTGGGATCGTTACCAACAACTGACTCGAACTGGGAAATGGAATGAAATAACTTGTACACTGAATTGCAAGTAAACTTAATATAATATAACAAATTCAGTCTATTACAAGTGTGCAAGTGTAGTGTAAGTTTCGCGATGGTCCTAAGACACGCTCTCTGGTTTACGCACCAAGTCGGCGGGGGTTAACTATTGCTCGAAGGAGAACTTGGCTCGATCTTGCTACGTCTTGCGTCGCGATTTGACCTGAAACTGCCCGATGAGAAGAAAAATCTTAGCCTTTTTATATGCAGCTGAACTAGAAGATTTGGTAGTGGGGACCGGGCCTACGTGACTAGATCACACCGTGGATGGTACCGAGAATCGGGTATGTGTGACCCAAATTGAACTCGCGCCTGTACGGTGAATTAGATATTCTATTTTTGAATGAAAGGACCACGTTCACCGCTGACGTTATCTAGCGTATGCCTTCAAGAAGGAAAGAAAAACGTCGGGAGAAAATCTCCGTACGTAACAATTAATATTAACATTTTTCTTGAGTTTCTATTATTTTTATATTGAACTACTATTTTACTATATTACTGTTGCTGTCTTATTGAACTATCAAATTACGATTTAATTTTGTTTTATTTTTGAGTATTCTAGTATTCTGTTATTATTTTTCTACTTTACTATTAAATTGTCATTTTACTAAATTACTCGTTTAGTGTTAAATAACAGTTTTGCTAAACAATTGTTTCAATATTGAAATACCTTGTTTGTTTTCAATCACTGGTTTAATATTGAATTATCTTATGACTACAGAACTAGTTTCTAACTATTTTCCTGTTCCATAACCATTTGTTCATCAAATCACGACATAACAAAGTCACTATTCCCCTTTTACGTCATTCCGGGATAATAATTTCACCTATCAAGAAAATGTCCATAGTCTCCACGATCTTCACAAAGTAACAATATTCTCGAGAACGATTGTCACTTACCCACCTAATTTCTGAAAATCGGAGTACGACATGTCCCGCCTTGATCTAGTTTCTGACCTTGAGGGCAAGATCTAAGAGGAGCTTGAAGTACCGAACCCATGTAACCATGCAGGTTCCATGCAGGTGGAATCATTGATCCGAGATCCGTCATCTCTGGGTTTGAAGGAGTTGCAGGCACTATTGGATAGTATAGATATCTATCATAGCCCACAGGCATCAGATGAACACCCTGCGCTATCATCAGCGCGAAGACTATCACAGAAATGAACTTCATTTCGCCGGGAAAACGCGTTTCTTTCGCAGGAACGATCGACGGAACTGACCATCGCGAAGGACAGGAACATCCTTAAGTATTGATCACCGCATCAATGATGTAACTATACCCTTTCCGCCAATCGCTATCGCGGACAGACCCGCGCATCAGAAGATCGTGTGATTAATTCACCGACATAATCGCCATCGATTATGCGAATTATCAGATATAATCCACGTGATAGGTGTTGTTGAGACCACGCCGAAGAGATCAGAATTGTTTATTGCAGACGTCTACGACGACATATTTAAAAATCATCAAAGTCGAAAAATGTGTGCTCATATAATTATCAATGACTATTTTATAAATACAAACATAAGTAATTAATATAATTATAGTATATTGATAGTAATGAAAGTATTATCTTCCTATTTGAATGTCATTTTAAATAATTACTAAGTTAATATTTCATTGCTGAATTTCCTATGTCGAATAATTAGTAATTTATTACTTTACTGGAGTACTATTATTTCGTTTAATCATTAAATTCCAATCGGATCGCTAATTCATTATTGACCTGTCAATTTGACGCAATTACTATGTTATTATTGTAAAAATATTTCACTATTTGATTACTATTTCATAGAATTTGTAGTTCAGAATGGAATTACTACTTCATTATTTGAAATTCCACTTGATTCGTTCACATGTTTAGTGTTTAATTGTCATTTCACTGAATTGACCATTTTCATTTTAATATTAACATCTTGATTAACATTTTACTAACTTTCGAAATCCCAGTACAATTACTGCTTCGTTATTGAATTACATTATTTTATTCTGTTTCCGCTTCACCTTTGAATTACTATTTTATTGCTTGCATTTCTTTTTTACTATTGGTTGATGATTTTTCATAACCACTGTTCTAAAATTCAATTGCTACTCTAGTATTGTATTTCTATTTTAGTATTGAATTATCATTTTACTACTATTGCATTGCTAGTTTACCAGCGAATTTCCCACTATACTACTTTATTACTATTTCATTACTCATTTTCCATTCTACTATGCTATTACTATTGTAGTTTATTATGCAATTGTCATTTGACTAACGAATTACAATTTTAGTATCATATTATTCCTTTTACTGTTGGAATATATCAAAATTTTATTGAATTATATTTTGAATTGTATTTTATCATAATTTTATTGAATTAAGGTCTTACTCCTGAACCTATTTAGAGATGAATTTTCATAGTATGGAATAATCTATTTAATTTTTAAGGGATTCTATAGCGAATAGTTTTTCAACCGATTCTCATTTTCTTTGAATTTAGAATAATTATAATTTTATGAAAACTAAATCTACGCATATTTGGCAGTACCCCTGAAGAGGTTAATTACCATTTTACTCAATTATTATATTAATACGTACAGTTATATGACCATTGTCTTGCTGTTTTATTAAATTATTTCTCATCTGTGTAACAATTTGTTATCGAATTACTATGTTACCAAGCTATTATTACTTCCCTATCGACCAACTGCACCACGAAATCACAATAGCATCATTTCAAGAATCTCACTTTACCCAGCACAGAAAATTCCCATAATTATTAAAATCTTCGAGGAGAATGATAACCTTGAAAACAATTCCAACTCACCTAATCGCTCTAAATCTTAGTGCGACAGTTCCCGGCTTGATCCAGTTTCTGGCCTTGAGGACACTGTCTATAAGGGATGGAAATGATCGCAGGGCGCGCAGGCTGCACTGGCGGGGTCGGTTTCTGCTGTGAATTTCTACCAACTAGAACGGATCTAGGATCGTTCAAGCCTTGATCGTTGTCCGCAGGTTTCGCCAGAACACCGTGCATTATCGCCAGTGCGAAGATTATTGCGAAGACGTACTTCATTTCGATTGGGAAACCGTGTTTTTTGTCACATCAACTGACGACATACACTGATCTCCTCGAAGAACATGGTCATCCTTAAATACCTTTCTTTGAGTCGACGAAGTCACTGAACTCTATCCCACCAACCACTTTCTCGAACAGGACGACGTATCAGAAGATCGCGTAATTAATTCGCCGAAATAATCGACGGCGACCATGCGTGTTCCGAGAAGAATTTTATCGGTCGGCGTTGCCGAGACCTTGACGGAGCTGGTAGATGTCTTTCGGCAGGTTGCCAATCAGGTTTAAAATCGTAAAAATTGGAGGGGTTTGTGTTCATTTGCATACGTTAATATCGGTTACTATTTTATTGTTGAATTTGAACCATTTTATATTATATTATTACCAAGTTATTATGTTACTATTTTACTATACATTCAAATAATTACTAAATTAGTAATTTATTGCTGAATATGATTTTGAAATACTAAGCAATTTATTACTTTACTAACGAATTATTATTTGATTAAATCATTAAATTTTTATCAATTATTGTCAATTTTATTATTGAATTGACAATTTACATAATTACTATTTTCTATTGAGTTATTATTTTTCTAATGTTTTACTAATATTTAAATTACCGTTTTACAGAATTTCTTAATATTTCATTATTTAAATTTTCCTTTATTCATTTACTATTTTACTGTTTTATTCTACTCTTTATATTGATATATCATTGCACATAGTTCCAGAATTAATATTTTACTAAATTTCGATACTCGTATTATATTATTGCTTCAATCTTGTATTATACTATTTCACTGTTACATTACTATTTACTATATTACTGTTGCAGTCTTATTTTATTGTTGTACTACTATTTTCATATTGTATTAAACTATTTCATTATTGAATTAATCTGAATCACGAATTTATTCGGTTACTATTTCAATATAGAATTACTTTTTTACTATATTGTACTTCTATTTTATTAGTCGATGACTATTTTACTGATTTATTGTTTTACTATTAAATTCTCATTTAACTACTTTTATTAACTGTTTTACTATCGTATTACTACTTTACTATTAAATTACCCTTATGCTACTGTGTAAATCTTGTTGCAAATGATTTGAGAATTATTTTTTTTTTAATATATTCGAGAGTATTAAATTACCTTTATATTACTGTACTACTATTTAACTGCTGAATAAGTAATGTATTCAATTTCGATTTAATCGTTCAAATACTATTATTTCTATTATATAATACTATCATTTTGTTATTGCGCTACTATTTTATTATTGACTGACCATTCTGCTATTCCGTCACTATTTTGCTATTAAATCGTCGTTTTATTCAATTATCATTTCTCTGTAATTACCATTTCACGCAATTGCTGTCTCAATATCAAAATATATCATTGTTAACTACTATTTTATTATTGAATTATTTGTTAACAGCATGACCACTTTCCTATCAAATGACTATTCTATAACACTATTACTGTTACCCTATCGAACTAGCACATGCCGAAGTCGCAATTGCATCATTTTGAGCTTCTCTCCTTACCCGGCACAGTAAATTCCCACAACCGCTCTAAACCCCACAGTTCCAAGCATGGCCTCGTATCTGAACTGGAGGACAACGTCTCAAAGGGGCAGTAATGATCTGAGGAACCGTGTAATATTCAGGCTTCCTCGTCGTGAACATCTCCAGTCCCGAGCCTCCGCCAGCTACATCGGGAGTAGAACCGTTCAGGTCTTGATCATCGTGCACGGGTTTCGGAAGAACACTTTGCACTACCATCAGAGCGATGACTATCGAAAAAATGAACTTCATTTTGCCGAGAGAACATGTTTTCTTCACGCCAACTATCGACAGAAGTGATCTTCTCCGGGAACGTGGTTTTCCTTAAGTATTGTTCTCCGCATCGATCATCTCTCCCATTCCATCGATCATTATTCTGGACAGGTTCCAGCAGCAGGGGATCACGTGATTAATTCGCTAAATTATCACCGGTGATTATGTTGGTTGCGAAGTAGAATCGTCAAGACGACTGTTGCCGTTACCTTACTGGATGTGTTAGACGATTTGTTAATCAGTTTGTCGAATCATTTATTGTTAAGGAGCCGCCAAAGTATCTCCGATCTGTAGCTGACTGGATTATAGCACGGTAATAAATAATTTTGATGGTTTCCATGATTTGTCGTCATCGACAGGCTTCGATTGAGTAAAATTGTTCGTTTGGTTGAAAAGTTTCGAGTATGTTAGGTTAACTATATAAAAAAGACAGTGTTTCGTTTATTTTTTCATGTAGAATTAAGTTACTGATCTCGTATTTAGAAATCAACAAAGTCGAGGAGGTTCGCGAGCATTTATACAGAAAGTTATTAGTAATATTTTATTGTGAAATTACCATTTTAAATAATTAATACGTTAATACTTTGCTATTCGATTACTGTTTAAAATCAATACCAATTGCGTACTTATTATTTCAAATAGTTACTAAATTAAAATTTCACATATAATTACGCAGTTGTCGTTTCATTACTAAATTATTATTGTAATATTTTATTTCTATTTTATTATTAAATTAGAACTTCAGTATTGTATTACTATTTTATTTATAGACCGTTATTTTATTGAATTACTGTTCCAGCATTCAATTTCTATTTTATTATTATAATACTATTTTACTATTTTATTATTTTATTTTACTATTTTACTATTTTACCATTTTACCATTTTACCATTTTACCATTTTACCATTTTACCATTTTACTATTTTACTATTTTACTCATTGTTCCTGCTACCATTATATCATTGTATAGAATTATAAAATTATCAGACTACAATATTTCAAAATTCCTATCGCATTTTATCATTGATTTATTATTTTATTATAGGATGACCATTCTACTACTGCATTACTATCGTTACTAAATCTTTACTAAATCATCATTTTATTCAATGATTGTACTACTTTTTAATTACCTTTTTTTGCATTTACTCTTTCAATATCGAAATAGCCGTATCAGTCTTGATTTACTGTTTCATTATTAAATTATAACTTATCTATACGACTATTTTCCTCCCAAATTACTATCCTATTATGCTATTATTATTTTCCTATCATCATTTTAATTTCCACAATCGACATAACCTCTACCAAACAACAACGACCTCAAGAACGATTCTAACTCACCCATATAAGTGATTAAACCTTAGTGCGACAGTTCCCGGCCTGGTCCAATCTCTGACCTTGAGGGCAAGGTCTCAAAGGGGCGACAATGATGTCAGGGGCCGGGAAATATGCAGGCTGTGGTGACGTGGATGTATCCTGGTTTGAACTTCGACCAGGTTGGATAGACCTGGGATCACTCAGGCCTTGATCATGATCCACAGGCTTCGATAAAACACTTTGCACTATCATCACCGCGATGACCATTGCGAAAACAAACTTCATTTCGTCAAGGGATCGTGTTTCATTCACATCAACGATCAACAGAACTGATCGTCGCGAAGGCCACCGACTTCCTTAAGTATTGTTCTGCGCATCGGTGATGTCATTATATCATTTCCGCTAATCACTATCGTGGTTAGGTTCGTGCAGCAGAAAATCGCGTGATTAATTCAGTGGCATAAACTTTAGCGATTATGCGTGTAGTAGATACAATCCTCGCGACCGGTGTTGACGAGACGTTGCCGGATGTGCGAAATGACTTTTGGTCATCTTCAACCTTGATGAGAAAGTATTTGTGATCTATGAACAGATCGATCGATAGAGTCACTGAAGTGTGTCACATCTGAAGAATGGGTGAATTAGGTGAGTTCGTTCGATTGACTCATTATTGGAGAGCTCCGAGGAAGAGTTTCGTTGTGAAATACAATGTGGATCGATAGTTTTTCTTTGTAGAATCAGGTCTCTGATGATATATTTAGAAATCATCAAAATCGAAGAGGTACGTGTTCGTCTAATTAATATTTGATCATTGAATTACCATCTGAAATAATTATTGTGTTATTGATTGTTATACTATTTCATATCTATTTCAAATAATTATTGAATTGATATTTCTGTGTTGAATTACCTTATTAAATAACTAATGATATTCCCCCAGGCATTTTATGGGAGCCCGGGGGAATATTTATTGATAAATAAATTTTTCGTTTCCGTTTCCATTTTAAATAATTATTAAATTAATATTTCTGTGTTGAATTACCTTTTTAAATAACTAATGATGAAACTTTTAAAATAACTAATGATAAATTTAATTTTTAATCATTTACTGTTTTACTACAATAGGTAATGTAATATTAAAGAATTGTCAAATTCAACGTCGCAATATTTTGAATATCATTGAATTAGTATTTTAATATTTTATCTATATTTTTATATTATTTCATTATTGAATTAGCATCTCACTATTGCATTATTATTTTATTAGTGGATAACCATTTACTGATTTACTGTTTCATCATTAAATTTCTATTGAATTATTGTATTGCTAGTTTACTATTGGGCTGTCATTTTACTGAGCAACCCTTTATTATTAAATTACTATTTTCAACATTCACTAAATTACAATTCTACCATTCGATTGCCATTTTAAATAATTACTAAATTAATATTTCATTGTCGAATTACCTTTTTGTATAATTACTAATCCAATTATTGCATTACTGAATTATATGATTAATAGATTTCACACAGAATTACGTAATTACTGCCTTACCATTAAATTCATACTTAATTACTATAAATATAACCACTTTACTAATGAATCCACATTTTACTAATTAACCCTATTACCATTATTATTGTACGCATTTACAAAAGTGACATTTTAATCAATTTAGAATTTTTTTATTGCATTGCTAGTTTGATATTATTGTTTTATTTTACTATGGAATTACTAATTGTGTATCATATGACTACTTTAATAATAAAATTGTCATTTTACAGTTTAATTACTATTTCACTGCTTCATTAACATTATATGAAACCATTATTTCAATATTAAATTTTGTAGTTCGCTATTGTATTCATATATTATGATTAAATTGCTATGTTACTATTGCCTTACTGACAGTAGAAATCACTGTCTCAGTATTCAATTATAATTGACTCTATCTATTTTTCTACTGATTTGCTATCTTACTAACCTACCTCTATTTTCCTAGATCATTCTGGGATTCCCAGATTACCTAACACAACAGATATTCCCATAATAATCCTAATGGTCGTGATGGAACAACGGTTGCTGCAACGAGTCTAACTCACCTAATTGTTGACCGGAGTCCTACAGATCCCAGCCTTATCTAGTTTTTCACCTTCGGGGCATCGTCTAAGAGGAGCTGTCACAACCTGATGAATGGAATTCCGTCCACGAAATTTATCCCCCCATATACCAACATCCAACGTGCTTGTACTTGGAGGAGTTATAATTTCTGTCGGATCATGATTTTGATCATCACCCACAGGACTCGGGAGAGCAGTTTGCACTATCATCAGCGCGAGGACTATCGCGATAACGAACTTCATCTCACCAAGAAAATATGTATTTTTCTACACCAACGATTGTCAGGACTGACTGCTGCGAAGGCTATGGACTTCCTTAAGTATTTGTAGTTTGCATAGATGATCTCACTGTACCCGTCCCGCCCATTACTACCGCGACAGGTAACGATGAAATATGTTTACCGTCTATGCATATTCACGATTTTATATTTGCATATTCTTAACACTTTACCGACCAGTCATTCGACCGTAAATATTTTTATACTTTCATAACATTGTCGTTGAACAATATTTATTTTATCTATCTCATTCCCTATTTCATATCTATTTTATTTACTTTTTATTATTAACCATAGGATTTCAAAAGATCAGGCGATATGGGGTTAGATTTCGAAAAACAAATTTCTTTTTCAATTATTTGCAATCACATTAGAGAGTTGAAAATTCCATAAAAGTTTGTATTTAATTATTTTTTAATATCTTACATCGTTTTAAAAATATTAACGATCTTATTACGTCCTACTGCACTAATCCAATATACGTTATAAAGTACAGTTCGGGACTACCAAGTCGGATTTTATGGCGGCGGGCCATGAGCTTGGGACCTCTGAAACTGGCTACGGCGTGAGCCTGTCACCCGTACTTTCGAAAACTACCTACCAACCGTCCCAAGGCACATGGTACGCCACCGGTCGCGGAAGACGGCACGTTTGGGACGCGGGGCAATTAAGAACATTGCACCCAGATGTCGCGCGGCCCGAGACCCCCTGGAAGGATTCGCGGTGCCACCTCCTCGGTCCCCAAACGTCGTTTCTTGCGACTCCGCGTCACTGCCATGGGCCCATCGTGATTGGGCAGCCCTTTGCAACACTCACCATTGAGTCGAAGAGGTAGGGAGGACCGAGGTGACGTCGAGGGTGACTTCCGGTCTTCCCAGCAGAATAAGTATAGAATACATCAGAACAAGAATAAGATCAGAAATAGATAAAGAATTAGAAACAAAGCAACATACATTCGAGCTCCAAAAACACGCGTCCACTTTCAACTGTTGTATTTGTGCGATACAACCTTCGGCGAAATAAATAAGTTCAACTTCGAACTAGTGTTGGTAGATTCTCCGAATTTGAACAAAAACCCGCATTTTCTTGGAAAACTCTTCTGTTGTGTCGTGCCGAAATAACATTTTGGTAGCAGCTACCCGTCCACGACATAACACGATAATAAAAGAATTCGTAGTATCTTCAAAAGGTTGTTTTTCACTGGAAGAATCCTTCTTCCTTAAACTGAGAAAATTGCATTATTTTTTTAGGTTAATTTGAGCTATATTTCTGCAAAGTTGCTGATTTTTTTAGAATTCTCGAGTTGCAAATGTTTCCTTGTAGGTTATAAACTAATTCACGATTGGATTACAATTGCAATATTGTACGTCGATTTCATTATTGAATTGCCATTTTACTATTGCGTTACTATTTTGTTACGAGATAACTATTGTAAACGATTACTGTTTCACTATTGCATTTCCGTTTAATTATTTTATTATTCTATTAGTATTACAAGTTTAGCATTGCACGAATATTGTACTCCAATTACGGTTTCATCATTGAAATGATATTTTACAAGCAAAATATCGTTTTATTATTGCATTACTATTTTATTTGTGGAGTACATTATTGGTTTGTTTAATAAGCATTTCCTTGAATAAACACTATAAGATTTTGGCTACTAATCATATCATTATTTTTATTAATTTTAAGAAATGTTTTTAATACAGGTAGAGGATGAGCTGTTTGTCCTCCATTATCATCAATTGTACATCATCCCTCATTGTCAATTGTAGTGTTATTTTACTATTGTATTACTAGTTTACTAGTGAATTTCTATGTTATGATTTTATTAATATTAATTACTGTATTATTATATTAATGTACTACTATTACTATTAATATTACTATTTTACTAGTTATAAACTAGTAACCTGTTTTAATCAATCTTATATCTATTATTACATTAGTTTTTTTAGCCTATTGTATTTTATATTTTATTGCGTTATCATATTTATTGTATTTATTATCGCTAGCTAATATCTTGTATTTGTCTTTATTCATTACAAACGTTGATCTTAATTGATCTCGATAAACGATATATTTGTAGCTACCCCCGTGTTGTAAAGAAAACAAATTAGTATTTATTATATCACCATTTCACTCAATCATTATTTGTCCATCTAATTACAATTTTACTCAATTGCAGTTTTAATATTAATATTGAATTATAATTTATCTGTATGACAGTTTGTTATCAAATTACCATGCTGTCAAGCTATTACTATTTTCCTATGAAACCACTACATCACAAAATCGCTACCGCATCATGTCAAAATCCCCAACTTTTCCTGACAAGAAATTCCCACAGTCCTCGCAACCTATACAGAACAACAAAAACCTCGAAAACAATTCTAACTCGCTCACCAAATGACTGGAAACCCGAGTTCGACAATTCCCAAACTGGTCTCGTCTTTGACCTGTAGGACACTGTCTATCACGTGCGATAATGATCTGCGGAGTCGGAACAACCACAATCTCCAGTGTCTTAGACGGCGTCCATCCCGAACTTGGATCAATTGTGATGGATGTAGGATAGCAGAGATCTTGATCATCGTCCACAGATTTAAGAAGAACGTTCGGCACTATTACTAGTACGAAAACTATTTTACAAACAAATTCCATTTTAAGGAGGAAATGGGTTTCTTTTCTTGATATCGGTGATCGATGAAACTGATCTTCTCAAGAAACGTGGCTTTCCTTAAATACTTCTCTCTCCATCGATGACTGAATGATGCTATCGCGGATATATTCGAGTAGCAAAAGATTGAAAGATCAATATACCGGCGATTATCCGTGTTGCTAGATAGAATCTACGTGACGGCTGCTATTGACGGTTTGCTAAAGTGCTTGATGACTCTTTCGGTCGATTGTTTTAAATAACTCCTACATGAATATGTCAATGTTGTATTAACTTTTTAAATAATCGTTAATTTACTATGTTAGCATTGTGTTACTATATTATAGGATTACTATATTATAGAATTACTGAATTTAGGAGTACGCAATTACTGTTTCATTTATTGAGTTACTATTTTATTGTTGTGGTTCTAGTTTGTTGTTAAACTATGATTTTTGTTACCGACGGACGATGCGCGTCTTTGTCAGTCAAATGTTTCTGATGCGAGCGATCCTGGTCCCGCTGTCTATTGTCTTTGTTACGTGTACCCTCCACTTCTATTTCGGCGTGCACACGAGACAGTTCGACCACGTGCATTTATATTACCTTTGTCAAGTATTAAATTATATTTATACATCACGTGTGTTCGTATATTCCACCGCCATCCAGCTCCTGTTATCAATTTTGTTATAGCATTATTACTTACATAGAGACATTATTTGTACAGTATTAATGTTTTACTGCAAAATTGCCATTTTTATTCTCGATTTACCTTTTCACTAATTGCACAATTATTGTTTCATTTATTGAATTACTATTTTAATAGTTTGCTTGCATTATATTGTTGAACTACCATTTTATTATAACATTACTACTTTATTATTCTATTACTGTTTTACTATTGAATTGTCATTTTAATGTCAATTTATAGTTTTATTGTTGTAATACTATACTGTATATACTGTATATAATAGTAATAGTAACAGTTGTAGTACTATATATTGTATCTATTTATACATCATACATATTCTTTATCTCCTTCTCTTTGTTATATATTATTTAATATTATATTTTCTAAATATCTTTATTTATTACCATACGTGTTTTTTATATTTATATATTCACTTTTCTAATTCGACTACATTCTAGTTATTTTACTCTACCATTTTATAATATTTACTATCCTATTAGCCACACTATTTATCTATTTTAAAAAATACTATTTTAAACTACTTTGTTATTCATTATTAAACTTTAGACCGCGCAGAAGGCGATATTGTTATATCTAATCCCGAGAAATAATCGAATTTATCTGTTGGGTAATTATTTTATCCAATTACTGTAGCAAGACTGAATTTCTATTTTACCATTCTATTTTTACTTTATTATGTCATTATCCTTTTACTACTGCATTACTATTTTTCCATTCGATAATCATTTGATCCAATTACTGTTTGGAAACTAAATTTCTGTTTTACTGTTGTATTTTTATTTAATTATTAAATTGCTATTTTATCAATGTATTATACATATTATATATATTATGATATTGAAACGACAGTTTACTATCTTCCAGTCTCATCATGGAACACTTTGCTATCACACTACCACTTGACTAGTGATTTACCATTTTACAATTATATTATTTTATTCTCATTTTGCTATTTAATCACTGTTGTAATATCAATATTGTTTTAATTACACCTTTAATATCAATATTATTTTAATTACTGCTTTAACACCAATATACCACACTATTCCACTCATGATACCTTGCACATGACATTTCCATGATCATCACAGTCTCCACAATACAACAACAACATCTAAAACGAATCTGACGTATATACCTAATGTATCTATAGCAAATCAGATTACGATAGACCCCCTTGATTAGAACCTGACCTTAAAGACACCCAACAGTATCAATGAGAATACCCCGTTGCTTTCTACTCAGCAATTAACCGTCAACTATCATCCCGAGCTCAGAGAAGCTACAGGTATCGTCGACTGGCAGAGATTTTTATAATAATCCACAGGATTCGAAAGAACACTCTGCACTACCATCAGCGCGAAGACTATCGCGAGAACGTACTTCATTTCGTCAAGGATACGTGTTTTTTCTCGATAATGAACGATAAAAACTGATCATCGCGAAGGCCATGGCTTCTTTTAACTACCGTTCTCTGTATCAATGACGCCACTATACAGTTTCTGCCAATCACTATAGCGGACAGGTTCGCGCGGGCCGCTCGATAAAGGTCGCGTGCTTCGTTCGCCGGCATAATCGCCGGCGATTATGCGTGTTGTCGGATAGAATCTTCGCGGCGGGTGTTGTCGAGACCTTGCCGAAGGTGCCAGATGACTTCTTGGCCGGTTATACCGCGAGTCCCGGTTATCAATCTGGATTATTTATTGGCAAGGTCGCCGGGGTTACCATTAACCTAGCCGGGAAGACGTCGGGCTGGATCTATGAATAGATCGATCGATAGAGTCGGCCGAGTGACTGTGAGAGGCAATAAACAGTTTCGATGGCTCCGATGACGTGTCATCGACAGATTTCGTTCGATTAGTTCGATTTTTGGAGAGTTTCGAGCTGGTTAAGCCTTTACACTCGAAGCCATTCTACCTCGCATTCCAATATAGTTTCTCTGATCCACGGTATTCGAATTCCATTTTATATGACTTATCGGATTTTGTACATATGAAATTGAGTCACGTGATCCGCGCAACAGTTACACTTTTAAATGGTTTTTTAAACACTGATAACTATAACAATTTATAAATTATTTTGAGACATGATGGAACAATTTTCAGTAGTGCCTCCGAGTCACCACTCGAGTGCAAAGGGTTAAGTTTGCTGTAAAATCCGGATCTATCGGTTTTCTATGTATCAGGTTGTGTGTCAAGTACGTTCGCGTTTTCTCGTACGAAGATATAGTACAGTGTAGTCGCCGACAAGAACAGATACTTTCTATGCAACCAAATTGCATAGAAATAGCCTCAAGAGAACATATCTCACAATTCATCTGAATTTTTCCTTTTAAATCTTGTTAACTCCATGTTGTCAGAGCTCCATGTTATCAGAGGTCCATGACTTTTAAATTTTCAAAATGATCTTGTGACTATATTGCAAGCTAAGCTACCCTGTCTTGGTGCTGATGCTTCCAGCTTTAGTTTAAGCTAAGTTGCATAGAAATAGACCCAAGAGAACATATCTCAAAATTCAACTGAACTATCGTTTCAAATCTGTGCAATTTTCCTTCTCTTTTCCTAGATGCTAGATGTCCGCGGACAGAATTATTCCATAAATTAACCCTTTGCTCTCCAGCTAATTTTAAGTCTAAATCCAACATAATTTTTCTGACGAACGGTATTCTCATTTGATACGACATTTCATGCATAAAGAATTGACTATTCTGACTCATAAAACAATTACACTTTCAACAGTCTTTTAAATAGGAGAAACAGTAATAATGTAAAAATTACTTCAGAACGTGATATAACAATTTTTAGTGGTGCCATTCAAGTGCAACGGGTTAAGACTCTCGTCTAGCCATTGAATTTAGGACTTACTTGCGTAGTCATTAATAGTTATAATAGAAATCGATGATCGCTTTATTGGATCCAAGGAAACGCAGCATAAAAGCAAGCCAAGAATAATATAAAACGTCTATTCATGGGAAACGTATTTATTTCCTTTTGTACACGTTATTTTATTTGACGCATTTGCAGTGTCCTATCACGTACAATTTTTATTTCATTTTTTTATTTCAATTTGCAGACGCTATCTTTATTTCATTTTTTTTACTGCGTCATCACATACGTACAATTTTTATTTTATTTGCTCGATTCTTGCGCATACAATTTTTATTCCATTTGTTATTTACGATGTTATTAAAAAGACTTTTTAATTCAATCGTATACCGTGTTCTTGGACACACAATTTTTATTTGAATTTATCCGTTTTCTTATCACATGTATTTATATGTATTATTATATTTTCATATTTTATATGATTTTTTTAATTCGTTTCTTTCAATGCTTCTTGCTTATACAATTTTTATATAATTTTCCAGTTTCTCTGCTGTTGGAAAGACAATTGTTATCAGTTCCAATCAAGATTCTCCTAATTTTTCTAAAACCACAGTACATACATAGTTCCAATTCAATGGCCGTGAAGGAGAAGAGGGGGATCAGAAGATGGCGGTCGCTCACCTGATTACAAATTGCCCTCGGGATGACAATTTCCGAAAGCGTCGATGAAATGTCCTGCTGGGCATGGAGGAACGAAACCATCGCCGTAGCCTGGCGTATCTGGGCAGTAGGGAAGTCCAGTTTTGGGGTCCCTGGAGCCGTTGTCGGCGCATATCGGTTTGCCATGAACGTCCTCGGCTATCAGCAGCAGAACCATCGCGAAAACAATGCACACCGTCTTCATCGTGAATGACATCGCACTTCGAACTACTCCTTCGACTGTGAGGTACTGATTCTCTCGAGACGGATGGCCTACCTTAAATATATCCGGATTCCTTCATAACATTGACGTCATTCGGTGATTGTTAGAAATGCTGATGGATTACGATTACGCGATTCCTACGTGCGTTACAGGTGACAATTATGATTTAATGTGTGCGGGACGATGTTTGATGACGCTATTTCGAGTCGTCGACGGACTAATGGAACCGATTAATGATTACGCGAGGTTTATTGAAATTCTTCGAGGATCTTTTTATACAGTAAACAATAGTATTTTAACGATTCGAAACTGGTTATGGTGATTACGTCTTCGATAGGACACGCAAGAGTGATAAGGAGACGCTGAACGTATTATCACGGAACTTGTTTTCCCGCGTTCGGGAATTCACTGATAGCCAGACCTGCGCAGATGAACCGTTTCTCTTCGATTTTTAATCGCGCGCGACATAAAGCGGGAAACCTGCTGTTTAAAATTACGTCTTGGAAGACGATTAACGGGTTTTCTGCACGTTTACATCGCTGCTTAAATCGCAATTAAAGTGAGCAGTTTTGTTCAATTTTTGTTTCAAAACTGAAAGGATTTTAACAGTGTTTCAAAGATTTTTGGCATTTTTTTTTATTAATGCGACGTCATGGAGGGAAGTGTGTCCTTTGAAAGAACGTCTTGAAAATCGAACTGTCATATGTTGCTGAGCTTCTATCTCAGTTTAAATATCATTATTGTAGAAATTGAATTCAATGAAGTTAAATTGAATGTCATTAAATTAAATTTAAAGTTATTATGACATTAAGATAACAATTTTGCAGTGTTTCAACAACTTAGAATTCATTGCGACGTTGTAGAAGAAAATGTATTTTCAACATAATAATATCTCTAAAGTTCAATTGAAACCTTGTAAATTTGGTTTTAAAAATTGAATTGATTTCACACAGTTTAGTAAATCTTTGTTGGCTTTGACGCGACGTTATAGAGGAGAGTCTGCTGTTTAAAATGTTCTCTCAAACATTAATATCCTATTATTCTTCGCGATGCTATTGCATTTTAAGTTGCAAGCATGATTAATAATATCCTCATTGTTTAATTTCTTTCCGAAGTTAACACAGTTTACAAAATTCCATTTTCCGTCTGATGTGACGTTATAGGGTGGTGTTTGTTATTTAAACTGACACATTAAAAGTCAATTTGCGCTTGTTTACTGCAAGTTTGGCGCACTGTGAATACAAAGTTGCAAAGGTGATGAATGATGTCGCTATCTTACGACGTTTTATAAGCTCGAACGTTTTTAGAGAGTGTAAAAAACTTTTTACGACTTTGGATTTAATAGAGGACGTTATAGAGGGAAGTATGCCGTTTGAAATGGCGGATGAAATTTTTATTTGCGACTTTGTTTCGCACTTTTATCGCGCTATAAATGGGAAGTTAGTAGTAGGATGAACGATATCATTATTTTTCTAATGTTTCGCAAATTGTAACGATTCTACAATGTTTAAACGTTTTTTTCTTGACATTTCATTTGGAACGACGGTATAGAAGATAATCTTCTGTTTCAAATAACATTTATAAAGATTATTTTCGATTTTTTAGCCTGGTTTTAACGCACCTTGAATGCAGAGTCATTCTTTCATAACGTCCCATTAAAAACAATAACAAAAAATTGTTTATACACTTTACAGTCGTTTCAAATTGTTTGCAACTTTTAATCCGGCGCACGTCAAAACCGAGGCAAAATATCGCAAATCAACTTTTGAGGAGTTTATTAAAAAGAAGTAACTTTGTCGTGTAACGTCCCCTTGTATGGAAAATCGGATACAATTTGTCAACTTTACAGACTTGTTTTAACTGCGGAAACATGAAAAAATAGGTGTATTGTTAATCTTACAACATCGTATCCAAAATACGACAAGCCGTACATCTTTTAAACTGTGTAAAATTATTCCAGTTTTTAGAAGGAATTTTAAGCAATATTATTCATCATACCCGCAATATTTTATTCAGCGTACGATAAAAATTTCGACAAGTTGCAACTCAACTTTCGAGACTTTATTTTAAAAGAGAGACCTTCCTCTGTAAGGTCGCATTAAATTAGAAGTCATTAAAATTAGTTTGATATATCTAAAATGCTTTGAACTTTTAAAACAAATATTAGACAATACTATTCATTATGCCAGCAATTTTGTGTTCAAAGTGCAGCAAAACTGTGTTAAGAAATCGTGGATCAACTTTTAGAAAGCCATATCGAAGGGGAGTCTTCCCTCTATAACGTCACATCAAAGAGAATATCGAGAAGAATTTTGTAAACTTTATAGAATCGCGTTACCTCGTAAAACGCCAGAAGATAAGAACATGTATATTGTCCATTTTGCAACTTTCTATTCAAAGCGCTACGTTATTTTAAGGAGCGAAGTTCTCTCCGTAACGTCGCATAAAATATAATGTTGTTGAAAATTGTTAAAACACTGCAGAATAATTTCAACTTATAGAATAAAAATCATACAACATTGTTCACCTCGTTCACTATTTTACTTTACAACTGCGATAAAAAGTATCGATTACTTTAACTTTTGAGTTTCCTTTTTACGCAATTTCCCATTTTTCCAATTAAATGAGCAACAAATTCTTGCAAATTGTTTACGTCTGCTCAAAGCAGTGTTCTATTAGCTTGCCTTTACGAGAACAGTGTGTTTACTAGAACGATTTTCGATATTTTAATAACGAATGGTGTTACGGCATTCGGCATTAAAGTGTTGACGGAATAAAGGGGTTGCCACGAAAGGGTAGAATAGTCGTCTCAACGAATATAATACGCTCTCTGTGGCATCAAGAGGATAATTGGAGTGACAGCAGTCTTTAAGAGGCGGCAGTTAACGGCGCAGTCTCCATCATCTTTATCCGCTAATTACTCCTCGAGGATTACCCGACCAGGATGATGATGTGGATGCTTATCTAGCATCTGTCGGGTAATCGCGCTCGTGCATCATAGGAGAACTTGCGCCAAATATGACCGTTGCTCCAGCGATACCATTTTAACATAGTTGTTGAAGCGATTCAATCAAACTAATGGTAATTCAACAATTCTGAATAATTATTTGTACCCGAATTTGTTTCTATTAATAATCTACATACCCAATGTGCTATATATATTATTACATTGTTTAATAACTGTATGTGATATTATATATGTGATCATAAATACTACATGCAATGTTATATTATATTAGGTTGGTGCATATGAAATGTCGGATGTTTAAGTAAATATATAAAACTGTACATCTTTTTTCAAAAGCTGTTGATTTAATCAAAATATACCCCGTTTGCTTTATTACACCTTTTCGAACGAGATTTCAATACAGAAATGCCTGTCTAAAACAAATTTTGATCTTTAGAATTAATAAACTCTGATATGGAATAAGTTGGACTGTCTTCATTTATATACTATTTAGCCCGTAAAAACTCGGGCAGATTTTGAGCAGCTTTAGGACAGTGTTGCCATTACACGTTGTTCGGCTGAAGAAAATCACATCCATTTCTCCCAGTAGCTAGTATCATATCCACCACGGTGTACCTTAACCGCTCGAGGTACACCAATTAAAGAGTTACGAGGCTAAAATTTCCGTTCGTATGCCCCGACGGTGAAACAGACGTCGGCTCGTCCGCAATTGTTCAATCCTTATACCCCCAATTCTACCAATTAACGAATCCTCGGTCACGCACGACTGCCTTAGCCCTCGGCTCGTAACAAAATTTAGATAAGTATCTGTTATGTAATATTATGTAATGTTACATATAATTATTATATACAACTATCATTGAAATATGAATGATCATATATGCAACATTACAGATAGTATTGTAGTATCAATGATCGTATATATAATGTTACATACAATAATCACATAATGTAATATTATAAATAATATCGTAATATGAATGATCCTAAATATATAATATAACATATAGTCATTGTAGTATACATATAATCAATACTATATAATATACAGTAACGTTACGTCAAATGTATAATAATGTAATATTATACACACACGTCATATATAACATTCTTGTCTAAACTTATTTATATTACAAACATTAACAATAATACTACACTATCATGCAATTAACACATTTCAAAGGACGTATATTAAAAGTTAACCACACAATTCTTTACGCAAACATATCAAAATGTAAATAAAATTCCACTTAGACACGACTGCGTTGAAATTGACTTTCAGAAACAAAGATTATCATGGCCGTCCCGTTCTCTCGTAATCAATCACTGGAACGTAATTAAAATCACCACGTAAACTTCGTATTCACGCGAAGTCGTTAAAACAACAATAGAACGCTATACCGAGAAGCGATCTGCGCAGCATTACAATGTAACGTGTTCAATTCTTTAACCTGTTCGACAGCGGAACACGCTGCGAGATGTCCACGATCAACCGACGCTCGTAAAAATCACTATCAATCTACGTTTAAACTCGCTACCAGTTATTTGCATCGATTAATGCACCGAGATACGGGGAACGCGCACCGCGCATCATTATGATTAATGGATGTCGGTCGCCGTCATATCCGGAAAATTCCCCGGCGTTTTTCATTCGTCTGATAAATCTTATGGCCTGTCGTCGGGGCACTGATAATGCAACGATGACACCGAAGCGACGGGGCCCTAACAATAAATTCTTAAACAAATCCCCCGGACCGTGTGATCCTCGGCCGTGTCGAGCCTGCACTTTGCAATTCTTTTCCGGGATGGTAATCGACTCAGAGTTTTCACAATTTACAGACATATTCGTATATGTTTGAACGATGTTCCTCAATTTTTATAGGCGATTATCTTGCAAATCAGGAACGTGGGAATTTTTGGAAAACGGAAAACCGAACCAGCGTTCAGAAGCATCATCGTATCAGCTTATACGTTATAATTTTCTTTTCAAGGTTTCTCTGTTTTTTTTTTTATAGTTGATTATCTTACACAATCGCAGGATTTTTTGAAATTCAAAGAGTTCAACCAGCAATCTTGCAAATCGCGTTAGTGTATCAAGCTCATATGTTAGAATTTTGTTTAGGTAAACTAAATGATGCCGCTTTCCGAAATTTTGCAGTTTTATTCGTACATGTTTGAGCTATATTATTGAATTTTTATAGCTGATTACGATGCGCACAATAAATCTGAGTGATCCTTTTTCGAGAAAAAGAATGGAAGGGCAATTTTATAAACTCGTTTGAACATGTTTCAATTCATTGAATTTCTAGGCGTGATTGTGTTGCATATTGCCAATGCACGATTTTCCGAGAAACATACGGGGAAAGACATCGGTTTAATTAATTCTGAAACTGCGAGCCAAGCAGCAATAATTGTCAGAGTAAATAATAATCCGCTTCGTCCCCCAAAGCGAGCAGTCCTTCGCTGGCATTCGACCCTCCTAGCCGCCGCGCCGGTTCATTCGCATCAAGCTCGCCGCTCGAACGTGACTTCCGGAAAACGAGCCCACTTCCGCGATGCTCCGATTACAGCGGCGAACACAGCGACGCGAGGACTGCCTCTGGCACAAATGTTCACGTTAACACGTAGACCACGAAGAACGATTAAAGACTGCCTGCACATGTCCTCGGTCACACCAGCCTTATTAAGTACGTCCGCAAAACTAGTTCTCCTTATTCACAGTTTCACCAGCACAGTTTCTTCATATTACTGTCTGTATTGTTATTACACACAGCTACATTAATATTGTACTATTAGATCATTGTTATTGCGAATTACGGTAATGTATTAGAATTTTACGGGCACAGTTTTAATTAGATTTATGTGTTGCGACGGCAACACCGATGGTCGAAAGTGCCTAGCCGTCCCTCTTTAGGTATTAAGCCGTAAACACGCGAAACAATCGACCATAGACAAAATCCGACGAACGACGACTAACGCAATTACTTTACGACTACCGTACTTACCGAAACTCGACTCGACGAACGGACAAGACGTGCAACAGACCTACCGTACCGTTGCACGGACAAACATTCATCATTTTTACTGTAACAAAGAAGACGACGCAAACACGAAGTTCCTACCAAATTTCCCACTCCTCATTCCAAGTTCCCTGCGACACACCCACCTCCAATCAAAAACACTTCATTTCCTCCACTAAAAACTATCCTCCTCCAATCACTGAAAAACCGAGGTGACAACAGACAGAACACGACGAACGAGAGACAGAACGCAGTAATCATTCATACATAACGCATCAAACTAAGATCACAGCTAACATTCATACATAACACATCCAAACGTAAACGTAGTAAAACACCATCAAACATCGCAACTAGTATACTTGTACAGTGTAAATAAAGTGTATATAAAACAAACATACATCTATTAATACGGCATTGTACCAAGCGTTTATAAACAAATCCGGCCTTACAAACCGGATCCACATCAAACGCGTATACAACATTATGCATGATCAATAAACGTTTTATTTCTTGCAAGTCTTGTGAAAGTTATGTTGTTCTAACTATTATTCTTCGTGCAGTAGTTGTTTCCAGATAATATTACTTACCGCGCATGTCCATTTTCCCATGATTCAACGAAGAAGCAAATAATTTTTGATAATTGAAATAAGATATGTAAACTAAATTACATAAGATGTTTCAACATCTGGCAAACACTGAATCGGCTTTAGGTGCAGATATTATATTTGACACAATTCGATTGTAATTCATACACGAATTGAATTTCGAACACGGAAATTCAATTAGTAGGCGCCTTTTAACCGATGCAAAATTAACGTTCCAGTTGCAGTTTCTAGCAACTAGAACGATATCTATCGCGGTCTAAATGAACAATGCATCACGAATAAAATCAATAATCCATGAAATTGGCTTATTTGGTGTATTACATGTTGCCACAATGGGAATAGTCTGTCTACTCTACAGCAAGCAACGAGCTACAGATGTTTGTACGATTGTTGTACAATTCACTGCCAAACAGTCATTCTGGCGCGAATTCAAGTACACTCGGGAGGCGACAACAATTGCCATGACATTTGAATTTTGATAAATTGCAGCTTCAGCGTTTGTTGCGCCGGGCCTTTCGAAACGAACGACGCAATTAAAGTTGGTGACGTCCGGTTCCAGTTAGTCTTCATTGTCCGAACATGTTTCCGAGGGGAGCAAAATTTTCGATCGTCGTGCAACAGCGTCGTCGAAATCCGTGACACGAGCTTTTAGGATTTGGCGATTGAACGAAAATATTGATACACCCTATCTACCGGTGATGAAATCTATGGATACTTCGACGATTCTGTTTAATCTGTCCATAGCTATTCATTTACGCGTCGTTGAACAGAGAAAGCGAGAACGGAACGAAAATGCCAAGTATGTCGGCATCGCTTCGCATTCGACTACTCCCTTTCTTCTCCCTTCAAACGACAATTCACTGATTGGCGACGATCACAATGACAATGACAAACGAAGTAGCGATACCAAGCGCGCACACTATACTGAGTTTCAATTTTCATTTCACTATAATTTCTAATTCATAAACGCGCACTGCCGGGACCTAAGAAGTTCCACTTAAAATGCCATTAATTTTCAGACACAAAACAATATATCCATGTATGTCCACATTAACACGCATGCTACCAGAAAAGGGTGACGTCTACGATCTCGTAGTTTACATAAAGATAGATATTTTTTCTCATGTTATTATTTAATTTCGTGATGTGTAACGTAATATCCAGATCCAATTACACTACATTTAATGAATTATTTTAGCGATGGAAATAAACAGCGAAACGTAACGGCACATAACGAAAAACGATACATAAATATTCGATTGATTCCACAATGTACCAATTAAATGCTAAACAGTCCCATGCATGAACAATTTCCTATTATGCCAGAAACCTCAAAAATTATGTACAGTTACAATCTTTTATTGAATAAAATTAAAATTGAAGAGAGAATTAAATTGTAAAGTCATCAATTACTTTCCCAAACAATTCTAATCTCATTCTGAAATTCTACAGACTTATTCGTTCAGGTTTCTGCTACATCTCTGAAATTTTCTAACTGATTGTCTCGCACGTCGTCGTCTCTCGTCCCGAAATGAAAAGACACGAAGCAAATGCGTTAACAAGCGCCGACGCGGTAGATTATTAATTTTCTCGCGACGAACAAGATTCCCCGACCACCGTAGGTCGGCAGGCAAATAACCGGAGGGCATCGGGATCCGCTGTTGAACTCCTCGGGTGTTATAAAGAGCTATGCCGCTGTCGTTGGTCGGCACGTGACACCGGTACATGGAATAACAACGGCCCGCCCCCGAGAGTCAGGACCGCGTCGGATAAAACTAACAGATTATAAATGGTGGCGACAGCTGGGAGGGATGCGAAGGTGCCTGTTGGCTGCGAGCCAAGACGTGTTTCGCCACATTCCATGGGAATGGCGCGTCATAAATGCAGCCGCGCTGCTAATACCGGTGAAATCTTATTACCGGGCCCGACACACGCCCGGAATTATTAAACGCGCGATTTACAATGCAGATTTTTCGATTCTTTTTCTCGCGGAACGACCTCCAGCGTTTAGAATCGTTCAGGCAACACGGGCAAAATATCGAATGCGGTGGAACCCCGGCCATGCGAAGGTCTGCAATATGACCAGTGACTCCGGGAACTTTCCGTACACTGAATTAGCGGTTTCTGGTTTCCTTAGTATGTACCTTGTTTTCCTCCTACTTTGTTTTCTTGCTACTTTGGTTTCTTTGAGAATTTTCTCTCTTACTATTTGTTCCTCGAGACTCTCCTGACGGTAGCTTTATTTCTTTGCTGCTTCGTTTTCTCCTGCTTTTGTTCCGGTACTACTTTGTTTCCATCGATGTTTATTGGCTTGCTACTTTGTTTATACAACATTTATTTCCTCGGTGTTTAAATTCCTTGACAGCTTTGTTTCCTTGCTATTTTGTTTTCTCCTACCTTGTTTTCTTGTTGCCTTTTTCTTTGCTTCTTTGCACCACTTTGATTTCTGCTATTTTGTTTCTCCGTACTGTGTACCTCTTTGCTGCATCGTTTTTTTGGCCGATTTAATCGATGATCCTTTTCGATTCTAGATGCGTCATTATCGTACGACTCTCTTTTTTATATAATTGTAATTATTTAAATATCTAGAATTTTGAAGATCGGACATTTTTGGGGGCGATTTATCGCAGTAAATAGTTACTAGAAGTCCATAAAAATTTACCAGAATAATCTTAAGTGCAAATGGTGATTCTATGGCAGCTACTATATTTATGGAAACCGATAAACTCGTGCGGAGCGTTGCACAGACGAATTGATACCTGTGCGATGTCCGTTTCCGATTGAAATACGCCGCGCGAGCCAATTAAAGGCCTCGCGTACCGTTGTCAGCGAGACCTGTCAACGACATTTTCAGTGCGGTGGTAAGTACACGGGTCGCCGACCACCTAACAGCGTCCTACGGATGCTATTGAACAGGTGTGAATGGTTTTACGAAACGAAAAGGCCCGCGAAGACACCTGGGGTTTGCGAGACTAATTTGTTGCAGGCGATGACTTCGTTAAATTTTCAAGTAGAAAGAACGTATGCAAAAGATTTGAGTAAATTTGGGGAAACTCTTGAGAGTACAATATGTTAATATCTTCGAAATTAAAAGTTAATTGCTTCTTATTTTCAACGTAAGATCTGCAAATTCTGCAAATCTGCCGATCATTTTAATTTCTTGTTCTTAAACTGTTGATGTGGAAACCTAAAATATTTCAAGGCAGTGACTCGAACAACTTGGCATAAAATTATTAAAATTATTTAGCAATGCATGCACAGTTTTTGGTATTTTTAATTTCTTTTGTACTGGAATTTTAATTTTGAAAATATTCTTCAAAATCCTTCTTTCGTATTTTCGAATTTTCACTACTACCAAATCTCTTGATAAGATAGTGAAATTATTGCTGAGAAATTTTAATTAAAAAATACATTTTCCAAATTCCCCTTAAATCTTTGTTTTTGTGTTGCCACAATTTTTATCTGAATATTTTCAGCATGTGTTATAACGTTATTTGTAACAATAAGTTATTAATTAAAATCGGATAGCAAGATTTAATTAAACATGGATAACTTATTGAT
The DNA here is from genome assembly GCF_028453695.1 of Augochlora pura. Lineage (NCBI taxonomy): Eukaryota > Metazoa > Arthropoda > Insecta > Hymenoptera > Halictidae > Augochlora > Augochlora pura. The sequence continues at coordinate 31,022,382 of NC_135778.1, read as the reverse complement.
TCAATCATACTTCGTCGAAGCACTGATTTCATTAGACTTGGATTGTTAAGCAAATTCAATTATACATGGATTAATGATAAGATTACTCGTGTGAACAAAATGTAGTGAAAACGGATCTGTGCAAACATTTCTTCTAAGAATTCCATGGAATAGACATCTCGAGGAATGGACATCTCTGTTCGTCGATGTCAAGGAGAGAAATTTGTTCATTTATGCGAGGGGCCAGCTTATGCTTGAGCTAACAAATCAGAGGCCGTCGACGGTAACTTGTAGACCTTTCAAATACACAGTGGAACGATGCCGACAGCCAGCCTGTACGAAAATATTGGCCGTTTTTCATAAATCGAAGACTGCGCTCTTCCGAACTCCTACTCTCCAGTCCGAGGAATTCATTTCGCCTTATAACAGGTATCTGGCGATGGGGATCGAAGGCTCGCAAGCGCGGAATTTGATCAAGCACAGTCAACAAGTGGTCAATCGCGGTGCCTTTCCATCAAAAATATTTATCTCGCGAGTCTACCATCACAATCAATTTCTACAGACTTTTTCATATTATTATGTTTATAGTATTATCTTATTAGATATTGTAAAATATATTTACGTTTCGAAGATTCGTTGGAAGGAAGTAGATTGGATAGAAACAGCTGAAAGTTATTCGTTCCCTTCTTGAGAAAGTTTGAACATTGTAAAATATTTTTACAATTACATTATTGAAAGTTTGGAATGTGCTTGACGTTATCGGATTGCTTTAGGAAAGCTTAAAAACAGATGTGGTATGCAGTTTTGCGCTTAAAGCTAGCGTTTTCGAGATATTTAGCTTCGATTATCCTAGTGCGACGCCATCTTTGGCTAAGTCTATGACCACGCCTTTTCCAACGCGCGCAGGGTATGCAAATTTTCGAGGACGATATCCTTGAAACCGATGCGATCTATGAAAAAAATTATTACCATAATTTCGTCTCAATTTTGATCGAGAAATCAGATAATGATCAGAGATCGCCGATAAAAGACAGAGTTCCTTCCTATCCCTACTTTAGACATTTCTCCACTTCCACCAAATTTCTCCTGTAACCGAGCTTTCGTAAAAGCTAGCGCAACGACAAAATACTAGAATCGTTTTTGCAACAAGTGCAGCCAGTTTAGAATCGTTTTTGCACCGAGGTAGCAAGATCAAAGAATCGTCTTTACATCGAAGACAGCAAGTTTAGAATCATTTAACTATTATAAATCGCGACGTCATTATATCGAGATTAGCTACAACTGCAGCCAAGTCCTTTGTAGCTAAGATCACTTCTGTACAAAGTGTAAATAAACGGATTCTCCGGAGTTAGCCTTACAACCTTTCTTCGTTAACCGGTCGTAAATCTAAGTCGCCAACGAGGCGAACGATACGACACAACAATGAATATGGTACTTTTAATTTTAGTATTTCATTTCAGAATTCCGCATTTTCAGAATTTTCAACTGCATTTTCAAGATCTGGTTCTCGTGTATCTTTAAAAATTTACGAAGAGAGAAACGGTTTTCGATGTGAACAAACTTACTCGAGCGCGGCTCAAAGCCGACGCTACTTGGCAGAATCCGAATTTCCATCGATCAGAGGAGCAATTTAATCTCAAGCATCGAATGGAAATGAATACGGTCTTTTTCTATGCGCATATTCCTTCGGTGTGTTTTTATTGATTGATGGCGTGCCCGCGATAGACAATGCTCGCACGTACACCTACGCAAAACACCATGAAACGTAGGCAAACAGGATCAGCTGGACGTGTGCACCGCGATAAAGCCGAACGAACGGAACGTTCATCAATAAAACCGTGACGTCGACAGAAATTTCGCCTGGACCCTTTTCAGATTCGCTGAATCTCCCGACTTCCGACCGGAAGCTGTATTTCTCAACGTCCACGATCATAATCATAATCCCTGGACAGCCATAGAGACACGTAGACCGTGCAGAAAATTCAACCTCGTCGCGAACTTTTCTCAAAAATACGATATCGCGAGGAACCAAATCGAAAATTATCGGAGAATATTGAAATGTGATGCATAGAACTGCATACAAATTATTTATAAAAATCCCATTGTTATGAAATATCTTTTAAATCATTGAAGCCTTTGAGAAAAATTGAACATGATATATAGTTTTTCACGCAGAGTTACTATTATATTTTCGAGTAATATAGCTCTAGATATAAAAATATTATTGTAGTTACAAATTAATAAAAAATGTTAATTGTTAGGGATATGCTTTGGGTCGTTCGATTCATTGAGAAACATTGAGCAAACGGTATGCTATGAAGTTTTGCTCTCAGAGCTATCGTTTTGGAGAAATTTAGCTTTGAATGTAGAGATAAAACGCCATGTTTATTCAAGTCTGTAACCACGCACCTTTCGACGCGTGCAGACGTCCTCAATTTTTGAAGACGATTTTCTCGAAATTGGTGCATCTTATGAAGAAACGTTTCCTTATGATTTCGACTTAATTCCGAACGAAATGTCTGAGGGCGATACAAATTTCACGGTAATTTATCAACGAAAAAGTTCGAAGCACAATATCAGTTTCAACTGATGAATGTAAAACTTGTACTGTATGCGTAGCGAAGATACAAAAAAGAATATTGCAAACGTTTGGAAACACCGTTTTAAGTCGAAAAATCAAATCGGCGATGAGAAACGTTTTGCAACGATGTTTTTCACGCGACGTTAAACACATACATTAATAGAGCACGCTTGGAATAAACGAAACAGTAAATAAACGAAACAGTAAATAAACGTTCCCGGGTTATTTTTTCAGCGTTGGGGATACACAGCATTTTTACACGCCCCCGATTTCGTCGAGCAAATATTTGAATGATCGGGATATGGGTGTATCGATTAAAACTGACTTTTAATGAAAAGCGAATTTTTTTTTGCGAGATAGTAACGAATAAAATTTATAGAACCGTAGACCGAAAAAAAGTTTTGAATTCTTTTCATGCCGGAATCAAATTAAAACAGACTGACTCTTTTCAAGATATAAAAATAATTATAAATGTTTTAGGCTTCTTAAAAAAAGAAGTTAAAAACATTTCGTCTTTCATAAATTGGGGAATAAAGTTGAATTATTCGCGGTCCAAATAAAGGAATAAATACTAGGCTAGTAATAAAATCGTAGAAATAAAATGTTACATATGAACGCGATAAATTGTACACGGTGCCATATTTCTTAAATGAATTTTACAAGCCCTCTCTTTTACAGATTCCCCAAAAAACCTGTAAACTTTATGCTTTTTTTAAACGTCGACAAAATTCCTTGTTCGGCAGATTTCGAAATTGTAATTTTCTGGGGTACAAAGAAAAGTTCAACAAAAAAAAAATAATCTGAAAAATTATTCTAAAAATAAGCGACGATTTGGCACGTGCCGAGCAGTTTTAATTGTGCTCTGTATCGGAGCATCGCGGCGTGCTCCGCATTATCTGCCGAACACTAAATCGTTTACTGTAAATCATTAGAGACTCGGAACGTGGCGCTGGCACAATACGGAGCCAATTTGATTTAACGATGCGAGCGCGAAAACGACGGTCTATTATTTCCGCGTTAAATTTACTCCGATTCCCAAACAATAGGAAATTATTCATAAATCCGTCCGGGCCAAGAAGGGGTGGGAGGAAAGATCACAATATCATCGGCGTATCGAGTTGAATATATTTTCCATTGGATATCGCTGCTGAAAAACGGGCGGGAGAAATTGAATCCGCCAATCGTCGTGCAGCAGCGAGTGTCACTGCGAAATTCGATAACCGTGTTATCAGCGTCGTTACACCGTTTTCCTATTTCTTTTTTTTTTTTAATAATCGATAAATTTCCGCGGATCATGTCCCCAGTTTTACTAACGGCCGCCGACGGATCCAGAAACAATGCGTACCTCCGTGAATTGTTTCGCGGATATTTTTAACGTTTTTTGGCAACACGTACGCGCGATTCCGCGAATTGAGCCAGTTAACTGTAACAGAAGAACGCTCTTTACCACAATTTCCTGCTGTCCCCTTTGTTTTTGTATTTATTGGACAATGCCGCTGTCGCGCCGAAAATGAAATTCGCGTGCTTTTTTGTTGGCTAATATTTGCGGCAAATATTTTCGGGTTAACAAGTTTCGATGGCACATGATTTTACGAACTGTGAAGTTGCTTTTTACGGAAGATGCATTACTGAAGTTTATTGTATCGTTGTATGAATATCAATTTGTCTCTTTAATCGAGTTCCAGTAACTTTTATTATATTTATTATATTTATTTGCTAAATGCTTGACGAACTATTTCAATCAAATTTCCGATGTTAAGCAATTTGCGCCTGCAAATAATTACTTTGTCCTTTTTAAATCTCGAATACGTGCTATTGGTTCTCTTAAAATGAAATTAGAACTTCAACTGAATTAATTATTCCTTTTTATGCAATAATGTCTCGGTTTGACAATGTTGGAAGTACTGAAAAAACATTAATGGTATCATTAAACTTTTCATTCATTAATGTAATGTAATAGATGTAGGTATGAAGTTATTTCCGCTTCTTATATTATTTTAAATGCAATGAAACGGATATTGTAATCATTTGCTTCAAAAAAACCTTGACTAACATTTTACAGAAGAACGTATAATAGTTTGAACAGTTCAAAAAATATTCATTCTGTCAATATAGCAGAAGTAGATTCCACTTTATGGTTAAATCTCGAAATCGCATCGAAATGGATTCGATTACAAATTTTATTTGTGTTATACTCGATGTCGCCACAGGTTTGACGCAGTTTTGAATGCTTTGAAAAATCTTTACTCTATTCGGTTGTTATGTCGGCAAAACACAACGGGAGAGTTCCCCAAAAAAAGATGCGGGTTCTTGTTCGAAATCGGAGAATCGACCAACACTTGTTCGAAGATTGAACTTATTTATTTCGCCGATGATTTTTCCGCACGAATACAAAGTTGATAGTGGGCGCGTGTGTTTCGGAGCCTGATGCAGATAGTGGGAAGATGTAAGTTTTTCTATTTCTTTTCTATTTCTATTCTATTTCTATTCCATTTCTGCTGGGAAGACCGAAAGTTACCATCAACGTCACCTCGGTCCTCCCTACTTCTTCTATCCAAGGGTGGGTGTTGCAAAGGGCTGCCCGATCGCGATGGGACCACGGCAGTGACGCGGAGTGGCAAGGAACGACGTTTGGGGACCGAGGAGGTGGCACCGCGAATCCTTCCGGGGGTCTTGGGGCGCGCGCGGTCATCGACAAGTCGCCAACACCTGGGTGCAATGTTCTTAATTGCCCCGCGTCCCAAACGTGCCGTCTTCCGCGATCCGTGGCGTACCATGTGCCTTGGGACGGTTGGAAGGTATTTTGAAAGTACGGATGACAGGTCCACGCCGCGGCTCCCGAAAATATACGTACATCAATTTTTATGAAAATCAAAACATTTTTTCGACCACCCATCCTCCATGTTGGGTCCGCCATTTTGTTTTTTGAACTTTCATTTTCAGATTCGTAATCAGCGACCATGAAAACCCTTACATACAAATTTTCAATTAAATCCGTCACAGTTTTATATTTTGACCATGATTTCGGGCTTTTCGACCACTGTGCGCCGTAGCCAATTTCGAAGGTCCCAAGCACATGGCCCACCGCCATAAAACCCGACTAGGCAGTCCCGAACTACACTTTATTAGGTATATTGGATTACTGCAGTAGAACGTAACATCGGTCTAAAATGCAGTCAAATCATAATAGTAATTTGCACCATATACAATTTAACCATATGTTCGAGGGAGTTTGAACGCTTCAAATGGTCAACACAACAAAGATACCGCCAACTCGAGACCCGCATCACGATTTTTCTTTCGAACGAACCTAATACAAAATTCCAATCTCTCTTATTTATGATAACATCGCAGGTTTGACGAATTTTGACAGGTTTTAACAAGTGTGCAACCCTGAAAAATCTGTCTCGCCGCCACGCAACCCATGAATCCTGAATCCCATAGAAAATCGTCTTAATTTCCGGAATCAATTCGTCGATTCTCCCGAATGCTTTCAAGCATTCAATCAACGATTTACTCGACACAAAATCCGAAACTAGGCGAGAACTGACCAAACAGCTAGCAGGAGGACACGGGCCACCGTGAAATCGCTGATTCAGTCTCGCAAAGGAATAATAGCGTTCCGCCGGCGGTCCTGTTCCTGGCGGAGGAGTGGATAAAAGAGTCGGGCGAGAGACTCGGTCCACTTACTTGAAGAAGTAAGTGTCGTTGACGTAGCCGAAGAAAGGAACGGTGTAAGTCAGCATCCAGATATTCCCGCCGCCGCAGTCGTAGTACGGTTTCGACCACCTGCCGTCCTCGTATCTCACCGTTAGGATCTCGTCCTCCTCGCGGTCGGTGTGGGTGGTCTCGTTCATGGTGTACGTGTGGAAACCTGTCAGCCGAAAAGAAACACAGTTAGTCGATCGAGGCCGCGATACGGGCGGGAGAAACAATCGTTCCGCAAACTGCCCTTTGTCCCCGTTGTTTCTTGCCGCGGCGTTAAGTGTCCTTTTCCGAGGATTCGCGGGAAATTAATGGGGAACGGACTCTGGGACGCGTCTTATGTTGATTTTACTGGTCGTGCGGCGGTTGACTTTTCAGTCGACACGGCGACGCGCGTTAATTATCTTAGAAACAAGATGATGATGACTGATGAGATTCTGTTATCTTTAAGTTGTGAAGGTATGACGGTGTTTGAGAATGTTTCCAGGGTTGGGTGTCTGCTTTAAACCTTCTACTGCTTTACCACCTGTGCGAAGGTAACCGGACAGATTTCACGAATTTACTAAGGAAACAGCTCATAAAAACCAAACTGAGAATAATATTTACATAATTCAAAAAGCAACGTATTACGGAAGAATTGGAGAAGTTTTATAAATAATATGTATGTGTAATAATAGTTTTATAAATTTATTTTGCGATAAAGTTCTTTCGCAATGCGAATACTAAGGTCCTGTTGCACGCGCAACGATGTATCGTCGCTGGCACTTTTCACAAGTGTTGCGAACGGAGATATATCGTCGTCCGGCACTAAAAGGGTTAAATAATTCCAAAAGATCCAAAATTTGCTAGCAGAATACTGGGGATTAATTGCACTTATTGTAATCGTTGAATTTTAATGGTTTGGCAATGTTCGACGATGTAAAGTATTGTTTAAATGTTTCTAGAAATTCACAGATTTGCTGTCATAACTTTGCAGAATTAATTGCAGTAACGTAGTCCTCAATTTTAATTGATTTGGCGATGTTAGACGACGTTTGAAAATTGAACGTCTCGTTTAAAATGGTTCTATGATCGTTCGTTGGTTTTAAGAATTTAAAGAATCAATTGTAGTACCACATAGTTTGAGTTTCAGTAATTCAGTAACGTTTGAGGATCTTTTAACGGTGGAAAACAATATTTGAACATTTTTATAAACTCGAATATTTTCGTATTATACAATGACCATAGAAGAACAATTATAATATTATAAACCTTAAGTTTTAATTGGTTGGGAACTAATTCAATTAGTTAGAATTAATTAAAACTTAGTGACTAGTTAAATTACTTAAAAGTACATGTTTGTTAATGTTTGACACTTGCACAAGAATTACTAATCCTAAATAATTTGAATCATTCCAGTTCGATTTGATTGGTTCAAACAAGCGCATCCAATCTTACCCAGGGAACCGAGAAAATTAACATGTTTCCAGTTTGACAATGTTTGATCACCAAAGAATGCCCTAAAACAATTCCCAAGGCAACTCTACACATCCCCGACCTAAGTGATATCAAACCACAGCCCAATTTCATTAAACTCAGAGGAGAAATTGTGCAGCTCGAGGGAGATTTTAATTACAAATTCTACCAAAGAAATTCTCTGTCAATGGTACATAAAATAATAAAATGTATTTCACGTTTATAAGAAATATAGATTAATATTTATTGGAAGATAAACGAAAAAAAGGAAAGCAAAAACGACACATTAATTGCGTTTCATTTAAATTCAAATAAAACCTAACATTTAATTTGCAAAACTAATGTATTACAAGATATTAATTATATGATAGAAAATATACGAAGGAGAAGTAAAGATTATTTGATATTTCTCATTCCGTAAAATCAAAATAAAATAATTGCACGTCATTTTCAAATAAGGAACAATAAATAAATTATATGTGCAGTTGTTTTGAATGAATTATTAATTGGATGGAAACAATAGTTATTATTTGCAAATTGGTTATTGATTGAACGTTCAGTTTCTCAGTTAAGATAAAATTTACCGAAATCTGGGTTGAAGAAAATGTCCCGTCGAAATTAGAACCCTTCGGAAGTAATAACGTTGCGGTTCTACGCGGCCGGTTATTTCATTTTAGTATTCGCTCTATCAACGCGCCTTGTTCCCGGTATCTAAAGCTTGTTCCCTCTATTTCCTCTTTCACGGTTGTCGTCTGTAAATCTTCCCGGAGAATGGGGCCGAATCCCGGCGAAGGATTCGGGCTCTTGATATATTCTGCGGCGCGGACCGTTTTCTGAGGGCGGAAACCGAAAATACGGTTTCGCGAGGATTTCCCACGGAAAGAGCGCGCGGAGAACCGCACACGGAGCGGAGCACCGAATAAGAAAGAAACGCGATTTCTTAGACAGTGGGAAGCAAGAGAAAGAGAGAGGAAGAGAAAGAGCAAGCCATTCTACCTTTGACGGTCTCGAAAGTCGAGCTTTGTTACACACCAACCACGAGACGAGTCGTTTTTTTTTGCGGGATAGCCTCGTGATATCACAAGAAAAGGAACGATAGCTTCTACGAACTCGCTTCGTACGCGATCAAAGAGACTATCCGAACAATACGAAATGACTCGCCTTCGATGTGCTGCGCTTACATAGGGTGTACCATCCTTTTCAAAATCTTGTAGGCACGCGATTTCAAAAAAAAAGAAAGGAAAACTAAGTCATGGTTTTCAGTATTGTGAATGTAGAGTCCGATGACGTTACCAGACTTTTTTATTACATGCGCATTTTCAAGGTTACTTCAATTTTGATTTTTTCTTATCATGAACCTACATTTCTTATTTTGGTATTTTGAAACACTATTAATCCCTGTGAGACTGAATCAGCGATTTCACGGTGACCCGTGTCCTCTTGCTCGCTGTTTGCTCAGTTTTCGCCTAATTTCGGATTTCATGCCGAATAAGTGGTTAATTGGGAAAAGAATGGATAATTTTTGTTTGAAACGTTTTTCTGAAATAAAATATTATCCAGAAGAAAGTAACGTTGTCATTTTAATAGAAGAATAAAATTATCCCTAACACAAAGATGAAAAATAAACTGAATAAATATTGAAACATTGAAAATATTGATCTTGCTAAGTAATGTTTCGAACGAAAGATGTGCATTTAATTACGCAGAGTTTGATTACAAAAAATTGATATGCTTATCAACCTTTATGATGGTAAAATCACGATGATATTGAAATAACCTTGAAAACGTCCAAGAATTAAAAAACTAGTTAAAAGGACAAGACAGGAAAAGTTAAAGGACATGCGTTACAGTCACAACATGAATGCGACACCCTGTATATACCGCATCGTTTGAAAAAATTTCATAGCTGTCGTGAAAGTTGCACCAGTCAAAAGCAAAAATTATGAATCTTTCATGATTCGCCGATGCCGCAAACACGCAATAACTACGCCACGACTACCTCGAAACATTGTTCAATTTTCCTATTATTTTCCTCGTGCACTCCTCCATGTCTATTCATAATCATCGTATCGTTTCAAAAACCGCAGCAAAGAGGTAAACGTCGCATGAATCAATAGTACGAAACACGAATTTGCTTTCGTACTTCAACGGTGGTACAAGGCTTCCATTAAGCGAATTCTATATACAGTAAACACCATCCAAGTAGCTTCTCATTTTACATGTACAAGCAAGGAATATGCATCTGCAACCAAGTTATCATACAAAATTTCACCATCCGAAGACAGAAAATGTAGAACTTCCGTAATGGTGCATGTCTGCATTAAATGTATCGTAAGTACCATAAATGTTGTCAAAAAATTATTTCAAGTTTTTCATATAAATTCCTCTACCCAATGTAATTTAACAACAATAAATGCGAATCTATTTTTGCGACTACACCACAGTGTATTAATTCAATTATAGTAGATTTTTATCAGAAATTTTAATTTTAGGATTAATTTTAACTTCTAGAAATTTAAACGAATTCATTTTAAATAAGATTGATATGAATTTTAATGAATTTTTATTATACATTCGAATTACAGTAGATTAACTAATAGTAGATACATTGATTTCAAATAGGATCGATATTAATAATATTCAATTTTTATTCCAAATTTCAGTTTTTAATAGAAATTTAGATTATAATAAATTGTTATAATTTGTATAAAAATTTGAATTATAATTTATATTTACAATAAAAATTCATTATAATTGAATTCTAATTGTAATTATATAATTGCTTGCATGTA